>NW_014577231.1:2176-34352 GCF_000485595.1 Priapulus caudatus
CCTCTTCTCGGGACATTCGCGGGCCCAATGGCCACGTGTCCCACAGTGGAAACACCCTCCACCTCCGCGTGTCTCGTTGCCTCGCCTCGGTGTCGGCCGTGGGACTCCGGAGGGTCGGGGGCTAGCCCCGAGTTCCTCCCGGACTAAATCCCGCACCAGCGTTGTGAGACTTCGGAGGTCTTCGGGCTTAAGCCCCGTCTTCTCACTCGCCGCTGTGGTCGGCAAGCGACTCCCTCGCGTCGGTTCTCCCGGATACTGCCCTCGGGACTCCGGGGTGCGAGCTACCACCCGTACGTGTATCTCGCCGACCGGAGTCCATCATGCGCTCGGCCAGGCCAGCAGGGCAGCCGATCAGTACGGCAGCGCGCCTTCTGCTGTGCCGTCGTCGTTTCCCATTATATATACCTTCTGGGCCCCGTCGGTGACCGAACGGAGGAGATGCCAACGGGCCCGACGGCTGCACTCCCTCCGGCTTATGCCTACCTCGGCCCGGCTGACTAGCATGGTGAGCTCCCTGGCGAATTCTGACCATGTCTCTCCATGACGCTTCCTCCGCTCATCCAAACGGAGGTGACGGAGTTGGAGCGAAGCACTACAGGAACGTCTGCAGCCGCTGGGATGCCTGATGTCCTCCTCNTTAACAGTCCGACGGCGTCGAAGCCTGGCGATGAACTGAAAGTAGAAAAAACCGCCAGAGGCCGAGCACCTGGCCGCGTCTGCGGAATCTACGGGTGTTGCTAATCCCCCGGGCGGTGAGGGATCGGTGCACGTGATACAGTTGATCCGTATATCTTCCAAAAGTCATTACTGCACCGGATTAAAATTCGACTCCAACTACCTCCAACTGCTAACTCCTATAACACTAAAATATGTATATTCGGAGCGCTATTATTAATGGGCAGTTGTGATCCGACAAAAACTAAGTCTATGGTGTGGGGACAGATATCATGCAGGGCCCGGTAGTGGCCGCCGACGGCACAACGCCACTCGTGTGAAACTATTTTGAAAAAAAAAAATCTCTGCAGGGACACCATAGGAGCAACAATTATACGCGCAGAGATGAAACCTGGGGGTGGGTGCGCTTCAACTCCCACATTATTGGTAGTTATGTGCCATGCGAAGTCAAAATGCTAGGGGCATCACAAGCGATTGTTTATTCGCTCGCGATCGCGGCGATTAAACGCCAGAGAATTAATCGTCCCCGAATTCAGCCGAAGGGGCTAACTACTTAGCGAATTTATCACCGACAACGAAGGCACACGTAGCGATATTTGAGATGCGTACGCGTTACGCTCACTCACAGAATTTTAGAAATCTTTGCAGCATCTTTTTGTACAGTTAGTGCTGCATAATGCTTTTGTAGATCGACTTTACTCTTTAGGCTTGCATTAATAAGTTTGAATTGTTATTTAATTGTAAGTGACAGCCAAGCCGGTCAATAAAATGAACTACTTAGCCATTCTATCTGCTAAAGTCCTCAAGCGTCTATTCTGTAATAGGCGACCTCCATTCGGCTAACTATCGATCCCGGTATTTCAGGGATCGTAATTTCAAAGACAGGCATGGCGCTTGTCCGACCAGCAGAAATTACCGAATTCCCTTCCGCTTTTCGCGTAGTCCACACTCTACTAGTAATTGGATGGCATGCCATTTTAACATGCACATGATATCAACACACGTCGCGATTTGTTTAGAAAATCGATCGGCGATCAAATACGCGGTGCACTGGGCAGCACGAGCGATAATTAATCGCCCGGCGTATATAATCGGCCGCGAAAATCTCTAACATTTTTGATACGGGCGATTCGATTGGCGATTAAAATCGCGTCGACCGGTGAAACGGGCAGCACGGGCGATCTTGAATTTTAGAGCGATTTGTAAATTCGGGCTGGGTCGATCGGGAGCGATAAAAAATCGCTGCGTGTGCCCGTGCGTATGCCTAAAGGGGGCTCTGGAACGTAACTCAGACCTGAAAATGGGTGCTCTGGAACTTAATGTTTTGTTGAATGTGTATGCTCTGGAACTGGCTATGTTCGAAATGGAAGGTCCTCCGGAACGAGGGATTCGTTGAAATTAAATGCTATGACCACCGGACTACGTGGTTTAAAAGAGGGGATGTTCGCAGGAACTGTGGGGAAACAGTGATTTGCTTACAATCTATTCTGGTAGCACTTGAACGCAATAATTTGTTGGTATTTATGTAGAGGAGAAAAAACATGACCCGAGAGAGATACGCAAGTCCACGCTACACACACGCACTATACACACACACACACACACACACATCCACACTCACATCACGACACACACACTACGCGCACACACACACATGCACCACACACCCACACAACACACCACACACAGTTCCAACACACACAGCAGAGAGATGAGACACCAACACGCAGCGCACGCCACAACATACAACAACACAGATAGCAGTTCATGCATGCCTTGACGGCCCGCTTCAACGATAATCTGAAGTACGATGCACTGGAACGGAATATATTAAAAACTAGGGCTCCGGAACGGCAAAAATGTAAGAATCTGGCACTAATTAAACTAAACTTATGTGCTCTGGAACGAGATATTCTTTTAAAAAATGCGATGCACTGCGATCTGAGTGCACTGGAACGGAAGTTTATGGTTAGGGTTGAAAAATGGGGGTCTCTCCCTGCCGGCACATACTTACAGCAACAGAGGCGCCGGAAGTGGGGGGGGGGCAGGGAGCGGCCGCCCCTCCAATCCCAAAAGTGGGGGGGGGCAAAACAAAAAGCCCCCCCCAAAAGAAGTAGTGAAATAAAAATAAAATGTATGAAGCTATAGACTTGTTAATTCTAAGACGTTCAAAAAGCTAATTTATACATTCATGTTTTAGTTTTCCCGCTGCGCCTTTGCGTGATTTGACACTCACGTCGCACACACGCGTTCATGCACACGACGCCGCCACATACTGCGCTCACGCAGCACCACTATACGCACACACGCCGCACTCACGTGGCTCAACACGCAACAACACGCCGCAATCACATGATCCGCTCAAAACTGCACCAACGACGTCGCTCACAACACACATGTCGCATCAACGATGGCGCTCACGCACACATGTCGCACACACGCGCTCCACGCTACAACGACATCGCGCACACAACTTCACACGACACCGCGCTCTACTGCACACACGCCGTCACACACTCGCTTCATCGCACTGACACGTCACATCACACGCCCGCGCTCTGTACGCACCGAGCTACGTCACACACACGTCACACACGTCGCACATCACGCGCTCGACCATACACTTCACAGCACAACGCGCTGCACGCACTACACGTGCGTCGCACAGCAACCGCTCAACGCACAGTTCTGATCCGCGCCCACATCGCACAACAGACGCGCTCATGACAGCACGCCACATCGCACACACGCGCGTCTAACGCACTACACCCGCACATCAGCCCCTACTCATGTTGCTTTGCGATCTCCTTCTGGCGCGCTTCACGCACCACCAATACGTCACACACATGCGCGTCGCGCAACACGGATTCGGTACCATGTATAGTTCTTCGCTCGCGCCAACAGCACACTACCCGCTCAGCACACACGCGTCTACGCACTACTACGTCGGCACATTCGCGCTCACTGCAACACGACGTCACCACATGCGCTCACGCACCACGCACGCACACACGCGCTCACAGGCACACACGTCGCACATAACCCTCCCAGCACACACGTCATCACACATGCGCTCAGCGCACACACGCGCTCACAGCACACCACGTGCGCGCACACGGGAACGCGCCACGCACGCACTGTCGCACGCGACCGCTCAACCACACACGTCGCGGCACATAAGACACTGCGCTCCGACGCCACACGTCGCGCACGGACGCGCTCACGCACGACCACGATAAAAAAAATTGGAGCCCGCCTTAGGTCTCCCCCCCCCCGCCCCAATCCCAAAAAAAAAAAAAATCTTGGGCTTCGGCGCGCTCTGCTACATGCAATTATATATTGGAGTGCGCCCCCCCCCCCCCCCGACCCAGCACGCCCCAGTTAAGGCTCGACAATGCAATGGTCATGCCAAACTGCATGCAGCGCCCCCTTCCCACACTCAGGATATAGCCTGGATATATGATATAGCCTGGATATAGGATATAGTAGATTGAGCCTATGATCGAGAGCGCCATCTGTCGTGGAGTTTGTGGTCATGCATGTGCACCGAGACATATGTTAGACAAGGTAGATGAACAGGATGTAATTTCAGAATTTGTAAGTTGCCATCCAGGCGTTACATCCAAGTTATCTGACTGCATGGACTGTCTGGTATTAAGTACTATTAACACTGATCAATTAGAGGTGTTATATCAGTGCTCTAAGATTTGGAATGTGTATTTAATATGACAATGTACCCATTCAAATTCAAACTTCAAAACATACAGATGTACATAGTGAAAGTATAAATGCATATTGAAAATAGGCTTATTTTTCATAATTATGTACTGATAGTATATACAATTTTGTAAATAATGTTTTATTAGTTATCATACTCATAATATATATTTTAGATACTTTAGTCAAAGCATCAGCTTTAGCTACATTCCTTTTTGACATTTACAAATTGACCTTTTAAAATGATCAGAATTGGTTGCTTTCAACATAGCCTAAAAATGCAGGAAATGCCATTTCCAGGCTCTACATTTCAAAATTTTTCTGGGGGAGTACCCCCATAACCCCCGCATCGGCTACATATTTCTGTCTGCAGTGGCACTTTTCGGGAGGCCACTACGGCCCTGTATCATGATGCAAAAACTCTAACCCTAACCCTAACCCTAACCCTAACCCTAACCTAATACTAATACTAATACTAATCATATTAATCCTAATACTAGTGCTGCCACGTTGCGGTGTCCCTCCACGCCCGGGGGATAGCATTACCCAATTTCTAACGCTACTAGCTGCCGACTATGTACTAGCATAGCGATGAGTTTCTGTGCTAAATAAACTAGCAGAGTCTCTAATCGAGCAAACAACTCAATTATATATACGTGTATATATATATATATAATAATTAATGTGCAAGTTTCACACTTGACGACTTTGTTTGTGTATTCCTTATATTTTTCCTCAGCTATGTGCAAAATTTCAGGTAGTTGCCAGATGGTGGTCACAAAATTCAATAAATAGAGCTCTTTTGGCTTGTTGCATTGCGGTCTATGTGGCTGTGCTCTCAGTCTCAGCCACACTGACTTACATTCACACTCACCGGTTTGATCATGTTCATGATGTTGATTAAGTACAAAATGAGACGAACTACCTCCGTCGGTTTCAATTCACCTTACATTTTAAGTTGACAATAAGTATCAGGATTTAAATACTTACTTGTGCACGATAATTTTAAAATTCACAGACTTCAGTAGGTTATCATGGATGATGGAAAATATACACAAGAAAACGCAGGAGTTTGCTTCAACATATGAACAGCTTAATAGATGGCAGCACTATATGTGACGTCACCATAAGAGAAAGGCGAAAATGGCGTCGCACATAACGAATTCTAGGAGACAAACTATTACTAACATCAATAATTCTTAATTTGTGTTGTGAACTATCGGTTATCTATTCAACTAATTAGAAGAGGACACTCGTAACAAGCTGGAATTAAAAGTAATCGTGTACGTTGTGTATTATACAGGGTTTTTTCGTACGCATTAACAAATGTTACGTCTTTTGGGTCTCTGACACCGATTCTGACAGTGACACTCGTTCTTGTGCTATGATTTTAGACGGGGTTAGACCGTTAGACACAAGTTATTTTCGTTCTTGTATTAGTTATGTACTACCACTGAGTCTGTTGAATTGTCTAGTAGTAGATTATGGCTCGGCAGCGGCGTATCAAAGTTTGAAGTCAATTGATTAACACTAACAGTCTAGAAAATTTTGCGAGATGAGCATGGAAGTTCTTAATCCTATTCCTATTTTTTAATATTGCATTATTCATTGGTTTGATGCCATACCCCAAATGTTTCATTCAATTCGTATATCTAGTGTGGTCTATAATGGTAAGTATTATAACACAACCCAGCAAGTCCTGTTTCACGACACAGCCATCGCAGAGTCACTGAAAACCTTTTTCTTTGCATTGACTGATTGACCAGGCAGCATAGTTTTACTTTTAGCCATAGGATTAGGACAATTACATTTTGCATAGCAGTTTTATAGTTCGGGTTTTTGTTGTCCACAAAAATATTATTGTATATGCACAGGCCTTATGTTTAAATGATATTGTTTCACACATGTTCTTTTACAGTCTAATTATTTATGCTGGTTTGACAATTTATAAATTACTTAATACCCATGTCCTCGCCAAAAGCGTCGGACCGTTGGACAAAACCGGTAATTTTTGCACGGGTCCGACAATAAATTTGGCTTTACCAGACCGTGTGTGCGGTAACATTATATCAAGTAATTACACAGAGGCTACGGGTACGGCAGTACCACCCACTATGCCTAACTCTAAACCGACTCGGCTATCTTATATACGCGTGTACCAAATTAATCTATGGTGTGGGAAAGCGATAGGAAGAGATTGGCTGTTATATGATAAAAGATAAGAAAATGATGACATGCGACGTGTGTGTGAACTATCATGGGAAGTTTGTAGGTTTAAGCTTGGAGGACAGAATTATTTTATTAAAGGATGCAATAACTTTAAGAAGTCAAGTATTACTGACCATGAGCAGAGTAAATATCATGTGAAAGCTATGGAATTAAGGAAGGCAGCTACAAGCAGCCAACATGATATTGCTATGTTAAGGGCTGGCCGAGCTTTGCAAGCAGTCAAGGCAGCTGACCGACAGAAACTAGGTTATTTATTCAGAAATGCTCATGCCACTGCTAAACGGAGCAGACCATTGACTGATTATACCTGGATCACACAACTGGACAAGGCCAAAGGCCTAGAAATAGGTGAAACCTACATTAATGACAAAGCTGGCCTCAAGTTTATCGAATGCATTGCTGATTGTACGCGTCACGAAATGGATGAAAAAATAAACGATGCTAGCTTTTTCAGCTTGATCATGGATGGGTCAACAGGCATAGCTGGTGATGAGCAGGAAAGCATATATGTTAGATATGTCCACAAAGAAAAAGCAACAGAGATGTGAATGTGTTTTAATGTTTCAATATTTTTTTGGTCCAGTAACAATACTAACATATCATTCGGTCTGGTAAAAATCTATTTTTTACTGGACCGAATGTCCAGTAAAGGATTTTGTCTTTTAGCGAGGACTGCATGGGGTTTTTCAGTGGCTCTGTGATACTATGCTAGGAAGCAGGATTGTGGGCATGACGTCAAACCTCTACAGCACCTCTATTGCAAATTTTTTGCATGATCTAAATTCTGTAACTTGTATTTGTTTAATGCATTTAGCCATGCCGGCTCAAAAATCATGCTATGCACAGTCTTCCATATAGTATTCCATTGCTTCATATTATCAATATTATACAATTTTGGAATTGTTTCATACAAACAGAAAACTCAAAAGTTGAAATTGATGTGGAAAAGCACCTAATAATTTCGGGATGGGATGGATCAATTCTTCAGTGCCACAACTAACGCTACTTGTACTCTCTGCAGCTTGCAGGTGTGGAATGGCCTCATGATATGGGGAGACGCAGAGCCGTGCATAGGGTAGATCTGAACACTGCTAGTGACATACAGCTTCGTACACTCAGTGGAGTGGGACCAGCAAGAGCTCAGGCCATCATTAAGGCCAGAAAGGTATGTATAGATTGAGGCCAGGCTTTTTCTTATTTGCGGTGTTCTGATCTAAGCAATTTAGGGTGGATGGGTTAGTGGACCACGTAATAGCATATTGCGTTATTGTATAAGTTAAGGCACTAATTAATAATTTTAAAACAATGTATTTTTTGAATGTCATGAGATTTTTGAGGGTTTTGTCAGGTCATCATGGCAATCATTAGTTAGTGGTGTGTATTAGCAAACATTAGCTAACAAATATTCTTCAGCAGCATGCCTTATCGCTAGATAATGAACAACTATATATTCAGATCTCTGACGGATCACAGAATATTGATACAGTCACTAGCTTCATGGAAACTATGCAGCTGTCTGAGCATAAACTGTCATGGATTTTGTTTTGAGGGTATAACTATAAACCTTATTTATATTATCCACGTTGAATTATGGGGTTTTACAGCACTTCGCTTGCTTGGTAATAAATGGTTAGTGGAAACTGGCCATTTATATGCAGGTTGTCAGGAGTGACAAAAATACAAGAGGCAAATTTTCAAAATTGCATTGTATATGGCATTTTCAGAGATTATTTTCAGCTTTTTAAAAGCTGAAAAATTGCAATGTCATTGCACTTCGCCATATTCGAACAGTTGATGTTTTTATACTTGGCCATACTTGCGTGTGATATTGAGATAATGGTCTGCTTCACTCCGTAATGATGACACTGACAGTGTACATAATGCTGGCACCCATATTAAAATTTTATAAAAAGAAGATAACCGAGTATGACTGTGTGGTGTTATTAAAAATTCAATGTTAAAATTCATTAAAAAGGCATTAAGAAATATAATTTCATGGTGTTCACAAGAGAGATCGAGATAATAACAAGGATTGAAATATTTTCAACTGAGGGATCATGATGATGACTAGAATTGGAATGAGTTTCAATTGTGGTTTTTATTCTGCACGTGACGGACAGAAATGATGATTTGTAGACCTGTACAAGTTCGTGTGACCTAGAAACGTTAAAGCAACAGTTTTAGTATTAAATGATTGAGTAGAAAATAAAATATGTGTATGAATATAAGTTAGTCGAATGATAGGTTTGTGATATCACAGTACAAGCGGACTTGAGGCAAGGTTGACCCAATTGTCTGCTAATTTTTTTGTAGTATCACAGAAAAGGTTTTACATTTTTTAATTCCAAACTCATTTAACTGTCTCAAGTGCCTCTCAAAATCTACTGTCTATTTTTAATTACAGTTCAGGATGTCCAAAAGCTCTGGCATTTGTTGTATTTCTACTTGTTAATTATACAACAACTGATGTTGAGTAATTTTGGAGTAGTGTGGATATAACATATTACTACTAGTACTAGTACTTGGAAATACTTTAATTACCAGTTCCTATTATTTAGATTTTCTATTAAAACACCATGAGCGTTCTGTAACGTAGTTCCATGAAACTGACTGGTCGTAAAACGATATGGTGTGTCATCCGACCAAATGTCCTGAGGCTTCCTTCGTACCGCGCAACTGAGTGTCGTGTGACTTAAGTGGACCAGTACTGACTGCTACACATTATTGCATCGCACAGCTGAGTGTTTCGTGATGGAGTGTCATCATGTATGTGTATAAATAATTACAGTTTTTTGTCGCGAGACTCGGGTGACGAGGGAGTGGGTGATGATGCTAGGCCCAGTGTTGTGAAATAGAGGTCGTGCAAACGGCAGTAGTGAAAGTGTTAAGGCCTAAGATAAAATATTGCTTGTTTCCCCTTTACCGACCGACTCGCCAAAACGCCGCTACTCGACACATTTTATTGGCCGATTAAAACAAAACAAAAATTATTTTTTCTCCAAAAAAAAAAATTCTAATTCGTTCTGCAAAAACATATACACAAAACAGAATATACAATATACATACACACATCTTGTCAAAACAAAATAAAAAAGATATTTCACTTACCTATCTACTCGATACCCTGAGAGACGCGAGTAGGTAAAGGGGAAACAAACAATTTTTTAAGGGTGGCCTAATGCTGTTTTGTGATGGGGAGTGCCGCGCAACTGTCAATGGCATGTGAGTGAGTGTTCCGGGACCAGCTCTCGTGTGAATGAGTGTACTGGGACTAGGTGCTCTCTACCCTGTGAGTCTGTGACTGATTTAACTGAATCTGGGTACCGTGTGAGTTGGGTGATACTCCATTAGCAGTGTTCCCAACTTTAATGTCATTAACAGTCAGAATAACATATAATATATGGTCATGGTCATATATATTAGTTTGTGGTTTAATATCATTTAGGTTAGGGTTAGAGTTAGGATTATTAATCATTAATCATTATTGTTATCAAAGTTGGGAACACTCCTAATGGAGCGTTAGCCTGTGAGTGAGTGTTCTGAGACTAGCTGTCGTGTGAGTGTTCTGTAACATGGCTAACAATAAGGACTAGCTGACAGGGACTAGTAAATGTTGTAAGAATAGGTGACAGGGACTAATATAATATAGGTGTTGGTGGACTGTGTGATAGGGACTAGGTGATACAGGACTGTGTGACAGTGACTAAATGTTTTAGCACTGCGTGATGCAGGACTGTATAACATGGACTAAGTGTTGTAGGACTGTCTGACAGCGACTAGGTGATGCAGGAGAGGACCGCATGACAGGGACTAAGTGTTTCAGGACTGCGTTCCTAAGCTGTCTAACTAAATGTCGTGCGACTGAGTTCCCTATACCCGTGGGCTATCAATAAACTAGTATAGACTGAATGCTGTGGAATGAAATGTTACGGGGGTGGCTGATCTAGGACCAAGTACCATGAGCAACCAGTGTGTTGGGGGGAGGAGGGGGGCAGTGGAGCTGTTGAACGTGATTATCCATGTTCAAATCATCGATAATCGATATCTCTGCTAGGCACCCGGAAAGCAGAGCCTGCATCGTTTATTCTGCCCCTGCAAACACGCCAGCGCCGTGCTGTTGACTTTACTACGCGCATTGCAAACAGTCCGACGCGTCGAAAGCCTAGCGGATGAACTGAAGTAGAAAAAACTCGCCAGAGGCCAGCACCGCCGCGTCTGCGGAATTTCTACGGGTGTTGCTATCCCCCGGGCGTGGAGGGACGGTCACGTGATACAGTTGACGTATACTTCAAAACTTAAGGGTGTTGCTATCCCCCGGGCGTGGAGGGACGGTCACGTGATACAGTTGACGTATACTTCAAAATCATTACTCATCCGGTAAACCTGACTCCAACACCTCCAACGCTAACCCTAACACTAAATATGTATATCTCGGAGCGCTATATATAGGCAGTGTGATCCACAAAAACTAATCTATGGTGTGGGGACAGATATCATCAGGGCCGTAGTGGCCGCCACGGCAGCACGGCACTGCCGTGAAACTATTTTGAAGAAAAAAAAATTCTGCAGGGAACCAAGGAGCAACATATACCAAGGAGATGAAACCTGGGGGTGGGGGCACTCACCCCACATTATGGTAGGTATGTGCCACTGCGAAGTCAAATGCTAGGGGCACACAAGCGATTTTTATCGCCCGATCGCGGCGATTAAAATCGCCAGCGAACTTAATCGCCCGATCACGAAGGGGCACACGTAGTGAATTTAATCGCCCGATCACGAAGGGGCACACGTAGTGAATTTAATCACCCGATCACGAAGGGGCACACGTAGCGAATTTGAGAGCGTACGCGTACGCCACTCGACAGAATTTTAGAATTCTTGCAGATCTTTTTTAACAGTAGTGCTGCATAATGCTTTGTAGACACTTTACTCTTTAGGCTTTAGCATTAATAAAGTTTTGAATTGTATTTAATTGTAAGTGACACAAGCCGGCAATAAAATGACTACTTACCATTCATTGCAAGTCTCAGCGCTATTTCTGTAATAGCGACCTCCTTCGCTACACGATCCCGGTATTCAGGGATCGTAATGTCAAAAAAGGCATGGCCTTTCGCGACCACAGAAATACCAATTCGCCTTCCTTTTCGCGAGTCACACTTCTACAGTATTGGAGGCAGCCATTTTAACATCACATGATATCAACAAACGTCCGATTGGTTTAGAAAAATCGATCGGCGACAAAATACGCCGGTCACGGGCACACGAGCGATAATAATCGCCCGCGTAAATAATCGCCCGAAAATATCTAACATTTTGGATACGGGCGATTCGATTGGGCGATTAAAATCGGCGTCGACGTGAACGGGCACACGGGCGAATTTTTCGAGCGATTTTAAAATTCGCGGCGATCGGGCGATAAAAATCGCTCGTGTGCCCCTACCTAAAGGGGGCTCTGGAACTAACTCAGACCTGAAAATGGGTCTCTGGAACTAATGTTTGTTGAATGTGGTATGCTCTGGAACTGGCTATGTTCGAAAATGGAGGTCTCCGGAACGAGGATTTCGTTGAAATTAAATGCTATGACACCGGACACGTTTAAAAGAGGGGATGTCCGGAACTGTGGGGGAAACAGTGATTTGCTTTAAAATCTATGCTGTAGCACTTGAACCAATAATTGTTGTATTATGTAGAGGAGAAAAAACATGACCCGGAGAGAGATGAACGCAAGCACACGCACACACACGCACATACACACACACACACACACACACACACACACACACACCACACACACACACCACACACACACACACACACACACACACAACACACACACACACACACACACACAGAGAGACAACACACGCACGCACGCACACATACAACACACACACGTTGCATGCATGCCTTGACGGCCCGCTTCAACGTATTCTGAAGTACGATGCACTGGAACGGAAATATTAAAAACTAGGGTCTCCGGAACGGCAAAAATGTAAGATCTGCATAATAACTAAACTTAATGCTCTGGAACGAGATATTCTTAAAAATGCGATGCACTGCGATCGATGCACTGGAACGGAAGTTTATGGTTAGGGTTGAAAATGGGGGTCTCTCCCGCGGCACATACTTACCATGCAACAGAGGCGCCGGAAGTGGGGGGGGGCAGGGAGGCGGCCGCCCCTCCAATCCAAAAAGTGGGGGGGGCAAAAACAAAAAGCCCCCCCCCAAAAGAAGAGTGGGAAATAAAAAATAAAATGTATGAGCTAAGACTTGTTAATTCTAACGTTCAAAAACTAATTTATACATTCATTTTTAGTTTTCGCTGCGCGCTTTGCGTGATTGACACTCACGTCGCACACACGCGTTCATGCACACACGCCGCACATACGCGCTCACGCACACACATACGCACACACGCCGCACTCACGCACACACGCACACACGCCGCACACACGCGCTCACGCACACACGCGCTCACACACACATGTCGCACACATGCGCTCACGCACACATGTCGCACACACGCGCTCACGCACACACATCGCACACACGTCACACACACGCGCTCACGCACACACGCCGCACACACGCCGCTCACGCACACACGTCACACACACGCCGCGCTCACGCACACACGTCACACACACGCACACACGTCGCACACACGCGCTCACGCACACACGTCACACACACGCGCTCACGCACACACGTCGCACACACGTCGCACACACGCGCTCACGCACACACATCGCACACACCGCTCACGCAACACATCGCACACACGCGCTCACGCACACACGCCGCACACACGCGTCACGACACACGTCACACACATGCGCTCGCGCACACACGCGCTCACGCACACACGCGCTCACGCACACACGTCGCACATACGCGCTCACGCACACACGTCACACACATGCGCTCACGCACTCACGTCGCACACACCGCACGCACACACGTCGCACATACCGCGCTCACGCACACACGTCCACACACATGCGCTCACAGCGACACACGCGCTCACGCACCCACGTCGCACACACGCGCTCACGCACGCACGTCGCACGCACGGCGCGCTCACGCACACACGTCGCGCACACGCGCTCACGCACACACGTCGCGCACACGCGCTCACGCACACACGATAAAAAAAATCGTGAGCCCTTAGGTCTTCCCCCCCCAATCCAAAACTGCTTCCGCGCGCCTGCCATGCAATATATATGGAGTGCCCCCCCCCGACCCAGCACGCCCCAGTTAAGGCTCGACAATGCAATGGTCATGCAAACTGCATGCAGCGCCCCCTTCCCACACTCAGGATATAGCCTGGATATATGATATAGCCTGGATATAGGATATAGTAGATTGAGCCTATGATCGAGAGCGCCATCTGTCGTGGAGTTTGTGGTCATGCATGTGCACCGAGACATGTTAGACAAGGTAGATGAACAGGATGTAATTTCAGAATTTGTAAGTTGCCATCCAGGCGTTACATCCAAGTTATCTGACTGGACTGTCTGGTATTAAGTACTATTAACACTGATCAATTAGAGGTGTTATATCAGTGCTCTAAGATTTGGAATGTGTATTTAATATGACAATGTACCCATTCAAATTCAAACTTCAAAACATACAGATGTACATAGTGAAAGTATAAATGCATATGAAAATAGCTTATTTTCATAATTATGTACTGATAGTATATACAATTTTGTAAATAATGTTTTATTAGTTATCATACTCATAATATATATTTTAGCATACTTTAGTCAAAGCATCAGCTTTAGCTACCGATTCCTTTGACATTTACAAATTGACCTTTAAATGATCAGAATTGGTTGCTTATCAACATAGCCCTAAAAAATGCAGGAATGCCAATTTCCTGGGCGCTCTAATTTCAAAATTTTTCTGGGGGAGTACCCCCATAACCCCCGCATCGGCTACATATTTCTGTCTGCAGTGGCACTTTTCGGGAGGCCACTACGGCCCTGTATCATGATGCAAAAACTCTAACCCTAACCCTAACCCTAACCCTAACCCTAACCTAATACTAATACTAATACTAATACTAATACTAATACTAATACTAATCATATTAATCCTAATACTAGTGCTGCCACGTTGCGGTGTCCCTCCACGCCCGGGGGATAGCATTACCCAATTTCTAACGCTACTAGCTGCCGACTATGTACTAGCATAGCGATGAGTTTCTGTGCTAAATAAACTAGCAGAGTCTCTAATCGAGCAAACAACTCAATTATATATACGTGTATATATATATATATATAATATAATATACACGAAGATGCGACACTGACTCAGACTAATATTCTCTGTGCTTGCTTACTCTAGACGAACCGGGATGATATGTTGATATGTAGGCGGATGCGTACATATGCTAGCTAGAGGAGATGTGGGAGGGGCAGGCGGCATTGAACAGGAGGGGGTATGAACGGTGCGGAGTGGGGGGGACTAGATTCGCTGGTCCGCACACTCCCTCACATCGGTCTCTTTCTCTCTCTCTCTCTTTCTCTCTCTCTCTCACTCTCTCTCTCACTCTCTCTCTCGCTCTCTCTCTCTGTCTCCATCGCTCTCACGCTCTCTTTATTTCTGTCTGTCTCTCGCTCTCCCTCCCTCCTTCTCTCACTTCTCTCTCTCTCCCTCCCCCTCTCTCTCTCTTCTCTCTCTCTCTCTTCTCTCTCTGTCTAACCTCGCTCTCACGCTCTCTGTCTCCCTCGCTCTCGCGCTCTCTTTCTCGCTCTCTCTCTCTCCCTCTTGCTTTCTCGCTGTGGCGTTCAATGAGCGGTACGTCATTATGTTTCGGGGAAATAATCACAAAGTCGTAGATGCTCGCGTGCGTGTACGTAGGCACAGGCACTTGGAGCGTTTCAATAAAATATAATGCTAAATAAATACGAAATCTATTTACTACCAAAGTCTTAATGTTTCTCTACTCTCTTTTTCACCTATTATTGCCGACAATTTCCTTTAAATGCTGTCCAAATGCTCATCTGCAAACACACGCTGGCCGCCGCACGCTAGCTGGTGCACACTGACGCAGATGGGGTCGTTGTCGTATTATAGGTACTACAGATATGTACCCGAGGTAGTCTTAGGTTGTTTAGTATTATGTTTATATTTTTATATGAGGTATGTTTAAGGTTAGGGTTAGGGTTAGGGCTGGGGTTAGGGTACACTTCTGTAGTACAAGTCTAGTTAAAGCTGGTACACTTTGTGTATACATATATGTACCTTGGGTACATATCTGTAGTATCTGATACGACAACGACCCCTTCAGCCACACTGACACATAAATATATATATTTATTTATTTATTTATGTCTCAGTGTGCAGCAGCTAGCGTGCGGTGTACTTGTGTGTTGCAAATGAGCATTTGACCGGCATTTACAGGTGATTTAATAGGCGAAATAGAGTAGAGAAACATGAAGACTGGTAGTAAATACATTTCGTGTTTATTTACCTTTTTATTTATTTATTGAGATGTTTCAAGTGCCTGTGTACGTAGGCGTACGGCAGGCAGTAGTAACAGCAGACTCACAGTAGTCGACATTCTAGCAGGGCCCGCACGCACAGCACGTACGTGCGTGTCCCACACTCCGCCGGTCGGCATGCGTACCTCTCTCTGTCTCTCTGCATCGTCTGTCCGTCTGTCCGCATGCAGCAGCGGCGGCAGAGATATCCGCGTGTGAGGGTGGAGGGGGGTTCTGCCTCGAGCGTGTGCGCGTGCGTGGGAGTTTATTATTGCGTGGTTGTAAGTCGAGAGCAGTGCTTGCTTGTACCGTGTAGTCAGCCAGTTAGATTTTCGGCAACCTCTGGGGTTGTTGTGTGTGCATGCGCGTTTGTCTGTGTGTGTGTGTGTGTGTGTGTGTGTGTGCGCGTGCGGGAAGAGGTTGCGTGAACTCTGTGCTACGGTGACGACCAGTTGGGGTCGTGCTTGCTAGGAAGTACGCTGGACAACATGCAGATAAAGGTAAACTGCGAGATGAGCGGTGTGTGAGGAGAGCGTGTATGTATGGCCGCGAGTGTGTGTGTTTGCGCGTGTGTGTGTGAGTGTGTGTGTGTGTGCGTGTGTGTGTGCGTGCGTGCGTGTGCGTGCGTGCGTGCGTGTTTGTGCGTATGTGCGTGCGTGCGTGTGTGTGGGAGTTGTGTGTGTGTGTTTGTGTGTGTGTGTGTGTGTGTGTGTGTGTGTGGTGTGGTGTGTGTGTGTGTGTGTGTGTGTGTGCTGTGTGTGTGTGTGTGTGTGTGTATGCCGTGTGTGATGTGTGCCGTGCGTGCGTGTTCAAGTTCGTCGGAATCGGCGACGCTACACGTTATACGGTTCCCGTTTTTTCGTCGTATTTTTCAAGCGTTAATTGACGTCGTGCGATTGGTTTTTGTCACCAGCTTGAAAGCTGCTTTGATTCTGATCAGCTTTACTGTAATACCCCGTGTTCGCAAGGGGGGCGACTACAACTCTTCGTCATCTGATGATGTCACCAACATACTCACGGTGATCATGTTCCATTGCGTTTAGCTAATTGCCCAGCGTTGGGCTAACAAAGGACGATTGGCACCCCCGAAATTGCGCAGGCATTGTCTTGCATATCTCTGCAAGCCATTTGGCCCCCGCGGGCATGGCAGGGCCTTTTGTTTCACTGCTCTGGCAATTCTTCTTCTCTTATAATTATCTGAGGAGCCGCGGTGACAACACAAAGCTCATCGCTTAGAGGTTCATAGCACACTGATTTTCTTCGCGAACAATAGCGCTCTCACTGTATCACGTTGATTGGAAAAATGTATATTAGGTCTAGGCGTGATATATAGACGATGAAGTGCATGCGTGCGAGCGTGTGTCTGGTGCGTGCGCGTGTCTTGTCTCCGCCAGTGGCGTAGACAGGTCCTCAGTTTGTGGGGGGATGATTTCGCTGTTACCTCCCATTATAATGTATATGAAGACTGTGTGCGAGTAGCGCACACCGCGAGAGCCTTGGCGCAAGCCTTAATGGGTGGGGAGCCAGGGGGCCCGCCGTAGGGCCTGGTGGGTGTCAGGGGCAGAGCCCTTGCCCGGGGTCCAGGCGGCGGAGCCCCTGAAGCTCTTAGATTTTAGCAATTTAGAACCTTCAAGATGGTCGTTTTTGAGGTAATTTGAAAAAAATTGATATTGTAAAGTGCAATTTTGTGAATTCGAGGTTAATTTTTTTCTTTGGATCCCAGAGGTTTTAATAACACGCACCGCCCACACACACACACAACCAGTGCGGATCCAGAAAGTAAATTCTAGGGGGGGGCGGAATTATGCGAGCTCAAGGCCTGAAGCGCGCACTGTGTGGAATTGTTAAAAAGTTGCAATCTAAAGCAATCATATTTGGACATCTTATTCATAAAATATCAGGATTTTTCCTCCTTCAGGGGGTGTCCCCCTTCTGTTTAGGGCGAGGTCCAGGGGACCTCCCCGGAAATTTTGTTGAAAGTAACATCTCTTGCGATGCAATTTCCTGCACTATGAGGCAGCAGCTATTAAACAATCTTCATCACAATAACATCACTGTTGAGTTGAGTATTTTTACCTTTGGGAGCACCAAAAGACTAAAATGCTTACTACCAATCTGTGCTATACATGTACATTCCTCACTGGGGTTGCCAGTGCAGGCTTACCTAGAGCTAAAATACGCTTACCCTGAAATTTCTAGGGAGGGGGTGACGCCCCCTGTGCTACCGACCCCGCGTTGACAACTACAGCACTGGAATCATCTCCCCCTGAAATTTTTGATAAAACGCTATATATTTACTGAGAAGTGAGAACCTTAAAACTGCAAAGAATATGAGAAAACCAGATTTAAACCAAATAGTGCATATTTTCCCCCTTATACAAAATCCGCGAATATACTTCGGTCAGGTCTCAGCACCCCCATCCCCCCTCTCAAAAAGTGAGATGAAATGAATTTCCCATTCAACCCCCTAAAAATGCAATATCCCAACTTCTCAATAGGTCTATTCTAATTTTGAATAAAGCAAGGATTTAAACTTTCGTGAGCAGTGATAAGACGTGATTTGGAATTTGAAAAAAAATCGTATATGGGGAATGCGTCCAAAATATAACCGTCTGAGTTTCAAGTAAAATAATGTCATTCTTGGAAACGAATTACAGCCATTTACAGTAGATGTATGTCAAATTCCAGTTCTGTAATATTACATTAGGAGAGTATGAATAGCGATAACGCATTTGTAGATAAATATCCAGTATTTATTGTCTGTAAAAATATTAAATTTTCCTCATTTTCTTCCTGAAAGTAGGGGGTGATGAAAGCCACCCCACCTCAATAAGGTAGGGGATATACCCCCATCCCCCTGCTATCTAGCCCTCTGTCAGATGAACTCAAATTTGACTTTTGATATGCATACAAATATTCATAATCATAATCTTTTGTTAATTTATTGTTTGTAATAATCTTGTTAAATTAGCAATAAAAATTGTTAAATGTTAAATTTAAATGTTAAATTAAAGTTAAGTTTAAATTTAAATGTTAAATTGTTAATTGTTAAATCAATAATCTGTGTAATTAGCAGTACTTCTACAGGCGCCGCAGACGATTTTTGAAGTGGGGTGCTAAATTGTTACGCTCGACAGTGGCCAATGCAGGATTTCGAGGAGGTGGTAAGAAACATGCGGGGGTATGCGCGGTCTCCCCCAGAAAATGTTGAGATCCCCCATTTTCCTCCGGAAAGTAGGCGGGATGATTGTACACGGCCATCCCCCACGTCAATAAGTGGGGGGGGATGCATCCCCCCATCCCCCTGCTATCTACGCCCCTGGTCCTCCGCAAATTGCACTACGCGCGTAATTTATTATTATACCGAAATTATGTGAAATATTCGGTAATTATGAAGTGTGCCTATATATATATATATACATTTTGCTCTCAGGCGGGTGCTATTTAATTGCACGAATTACAGCGTCCGTACCGTTAATTTGACGCTTCGCATGCGCTGATAGCCATATATTTTCATTATGATGATACCGCCGCAGTGTTGCCTTCAGGGATACCTCATTATCGTCCATATTCGAGTTGCGTATGACTGCTCGATGTTACTAGAGCCATTAGTTGCGCCTATATTTATTACACACCCTAGGCTAGGCTACGTGCTTAGTGTCACATACGCAGGACACGTATGCGCACACGCACGTGTCGCACACGTAACACGTACATGCACACATGCGCCACGCACACATGCACGACGCACGCAGGGCAGGCACTATACACACACCACATCAATATATCACCACACACACATCAACACACACACACACCACACACAGTCACACACACACACACACACACACACACACACACACACACACACAAACACACACACACACGACACGACACACACACACACACAGGAGCACACACACACAACACACACACACACACACACACACACACACCACACTCAATACACACACACACACACACACACACACACACACACCAATACACACTCGAATTCACTGAGCAGAATTTAACACGGTTGTAGCTCTACTCCTGTCAGCAATAGCTGTAAAACTGGAATGCTTCTTTGCGTACGTGCGTGCGTGCGTACGTATGTCCTAAATCTGTAACCCTGCAAGCTGTGTGCATTACTACCCGTGAGTGCACTTTTGTGAATACAAAGCATACTTAGCATAGACAAGTTGGAAGAAAATGACAGCGTGATAAGGGATCATAAAGGAAAGGGGTTGGAGAAGAAAGGGGAAGAAGAAAATAGACAGTTGGAGAGATCTTAAGCACACGAGAGGAATATTAGATTTAGCATGCAAGGAGAGAATATGTCACTTGTGTTCACGGGAGTCCAGTAGATCGATAATGGGTCCACAGCACGATACACGGCAAAGTAACCTCCGGCATTGCGGTGCATTACTACAGAATATGATTTTAAAATGCTGAAAGCAGTATCACATTCCACGTAAGATAGTCGGTTATGAAAAGCGGAATTCGCAGAGAAATATCGCGGACTCACGCTGACGTCGTATCAGGGAGTCCAGCAGTAAAACGGAGAGCATGTTACTTTGCTCTGTTTAATGTTACATTATGTTATATTTAAAGGAGAGTTTACTCTAGGTTCTAGGGTTATTTTGAGCTAATTTAGGTGTTATAATTACGCTACATAAAAAGTTTCATGGTTCAATCACCATTAGAAATATTTTTTTTTAATGTTTTAAAACTAACGACTACAGTTTGATTACAACGACGGTGGCAGCAGCTCAACCGCACGATCTGATAAGTTGCCGCAAAACCACTTTCCAGCAAGGGCTACAGACGCGAGGGTGTTTCTTATTAATTCATTTAAAAGCAAAAGGATTGTAATATCTTATAAAAGCTTTATATAGTTTCAAGTTATAATATGGATAAATTTGCCCTAAAAATGATATCGTTCGGTAAATAGCATTTATGTATAAATATAATTGCACTTTTTGTGATAGCCCTCGATCTGTAACGTGCAAAATAAATTGTCAAAATACGCAACTTTTTTCGGGAGGTGGCAGCACGGTCGCGGTGTCATGACGCCGTTCAAATTTCGTAGGACGTTGATGTGTAATTAATTATAACAATTAAATTAGGTATCTGGTAACAAATACGTGTGGGTATAGACGATTTGTTATACAGTAACGTACAGCTTTGTATGCAGTAAAATCCTACGAGGCTACTGTCCCTTTAATTATAATCATGTGATTTTGCCTTTTTTTTTACAAATAACAATTTCCTGTGTCACCGTCATGTTATCAGACAGGAGTGAATAATAATAGACTATATAATAATGAAAGAATAATAATGAATAATAATATATTATTATTCACTCCTGCAGGGGTAGAACTTTTAAAAGGTAACACAAGCTCAAGTTTATTGAGTTAAACGCAATAAATCATAGGTAGACTAAGGCTATTAAATGTTGAATTTTTCACGTTTTCAGTATCAGTATATCCGTATAAATAACTCTTTATGTTCTTGCCTTGCACAGTTGAAGGGGAGCTTTGCGTGCATCCGGGACATCACGAGAGTTCCTGGCATCTGTGCGAGTATACTGGATCTGAACAGGAGCCGGCTGCAGTGCAGTAGGACAAGGAAGAAGAAACTGCCGATCACATCCACACTCACGACGGAGGAGCAGCCATGCACTCGGTGAGTCTCCGCCGCCATCTCGTCACATCCGAGTATCCTCGCGTGGCGATTACCCGTCGTCGATTTTTCTTGATTGCTCGGTGGGCGGTTACTCCAGCTCGACATCTTGAGAGAAAATTGTAAGAGATGCTGGGGTGTGGTGTGGGTGTGTAGTTGTGATGTGTAGGATGTAGTGTGTGGTGTAGATAATGATATGTAGGATTTAGTGTGGCTGTGTGGTATGGGCAGTGGGGTTGTGCAGTGTGGGATGTGTGCATGGCTGTGTGGTGTGGCTGTGGTGTAGTTGTGAGGTGGGGTGTGGTGTGGTGTAGTTGTGAGGAGTGGTGTAGTTGTGAGGTGGGGTGTGGTGTAGTTGTGAGGTGGTGGTGGATTAGTGTGAGAGGTGGGGTGTGGTTGTGTGTGAGGTGGCGGTGTGATATGTGGTGTAGAGTGAGTGGCCCGGATGTGTGGTGTAGTTGTGAGTGGTGTGGTGTAATCTGCGTGCCAGGTGGGGTGTGGTTGGTAGTTGTGAGGTGGGGTGTGGTCACTGGTGTGGTGTAGTTGCGAGGTGGGGTGTGGTGTAGTTGTGAGGTGGGGTGTGGTGTAGTTGTGAGGTGGGGTGTGGTGTAGTTGTGAGGTGGGGTGTGTCACTGGTGTGGCTGTAGTTGCAAGGTGGGTTGGTCGTAGTATAGTTGATGGTGGTGGTGTGGTGTGGTGTAGTGTGAGGTGAGGTGGTGATGTGGGTGTAGTGTGAGGAGTTGCGTGTGGTGTGTTGTGAGGTGGGTGTGGTGTGGTGTAGTTGTGATGGTGGGGAGTGGTGTGGTCGTGATATGTGAGGTGTTTGGTGTGTTAGTTGTGAGGTGGGTGTGTCACTGGTGTGGTCTGAGTAGTTGTGAAGGTGGGGTGTGGTGTGGTGTAAGTTGTGAGGTGAGGTGATGATGTGGTGATAGTTGTGAGGATGAGGTGTGATTGTGGTGAGTTGTGAAGGTGTGGGTGAGTGTGACCTAATGGTGGTGGTGGTGTGGTTGTGGATGGTGGATGTGAGCGTGCTGTGTGGTGTGGTTGGGGAGTGTGGTGTGGTATATATTGTGAGGTGTGGGTGGTGTGACCTATGGTGTGGCTGTGTGGTATGGGCAGTGTGGGATGTGTGCATGGCTGTGTGGTGTGGCTCTAGTGTGTTATGTAGTTTGTGAAGGGGTGTGCGCAGGTGGTTGTGACTGCTATGTAGATGTGGTGTGTGTTGTGCCCAGCTGTTTTGCAAACAGCTTCTAGTGCTAGCAATGATTGCTTCATTGTGTGCATTTTTATCTGTTTTTAATTAAATGAACTGAAATTGTTTTCATCATAAGTTGAAAAAAAGTTGAAAATCTCTACTGCTCGTCTCTAGCTGTCTACTCATCCATCTCTCTCTCTTCTCTCTCATCTCTCTAGCTCTCTCTACTCGCTCTGCTCTCTCTCTCTCTAGCTTCTCATCTCTCTCTGACTCTCTCTGCTCTCAATCTCGTCTCTCTTCCTCTCGTCTCATCTCTCTCTCTGCTCATCTCTCTCATGCTGACATCATCTCTCTCTCCTGCTCTGCATCTCATGCTCTCATCTCTCTCTCATCGTGCTCTCTCTCTCTGTGCTTCTCTCCTCTCATGCTCTGCTCCTCTGCTCTCCTCTCACACAGCAGCGTCTCCTGTCCTCTGCTACTCTCTGCAAGCATCACAGCTCTCCGAGCTGTCTCTATATATTCTCTTCTCTCTCTCTATCTCTGTCTACTCTCCGTCGCTGCTCACTCACATCTCAGCGAACCGGCAGCGCTTCGTAACAGGATGCTCTTGTGTCTGCAGTGAGACGCGGCGGTCGACGAGAGGGCGCGGCGAGTGGCGGCAACGATCGTTGCACAGTTGGAGATGGACGATGGCAACATCCGGAGCGATGTCGAACCCTCTACCAGCTGACAGAGCCGCTGCACAAAGTCCGCAGGTGTTCACAGCTGCGGCGATACGACGAATCAGCAGTCGACGTGCCCCGGCCCAGCGAGACACGCCGTGGCCCCCATACGCAAACGTGAGCTGCGGCGTTCCCCTCGAGCCACTGCAGCTAGGTTGGCTAGTCCTGCTCCGCCTCAGCAAACGGTGACTGCGTTCCCACTCACACTATGCAGGCTAGTGGCTATCCAATGGCCCTCCTTGGCAATGTGAGGCTGCGTTCCGCCGCATCCACCTCACTAGGTTGGGACTATCCTTGGGCCCCATTTGGCAATGTGAGCTAGCGTTCCAGCTAGACCACTCAGAAACTAGTTGGGGGCTAGTAGCCTGCGCCGCAGCCTTGGCATAACGGTGACGGCTGCGTTCCTCCGCACTCTAGCTAAGGTTAGGGCTATCCTGCTCCTCCTCGGCAGACAGTGAGGCTGTCCTATCATTACCCAGCTCTCCCTACAGCAACTTGTCAGGCTATCCTGCTTTCGCTCTCACCCTATAGCATCGCGTGAGACTGGGCGGCTGCTCTCCTGGCTTTGCAAGCTATGGTAGGCTATCCTGTTCGCCCTCAGTAAGCACTAAGCAGTGAGACTATTTTCTGCTTCCGCCCATGCTCCTCTCCTGACCTCATCAATGTACGCCATCGCATGCTTTCCCGCGCTGCCCGCTTCAGACAACGGTGAGCTTGATCAGCATGATATCCCTCCCCACTGCCAGCCGAGGTTGAGCATATTTTGCTTAGCAGCATAGTCACCAGAGTTCAGGCTGTTATATAGCAGTCAACGGGCCTGTAATTAAGGATTAGCTCAAGGAGAACTGGCCCAAGTGTCCTTAATAGACAGGTATCTAGTAATACAATTATATTAAAATGGATAAGATGAAGAGGTGTTGTAGCATGTATGAAACATACTAATAGCGCAACTCCCAAGATGTCGCCATTAATAGACAGGTATAACATTATGTAGAGGTCGTTTCACTGATAACGTCTGCCTCATGCAGGTAAAACCGCAAGTGTCCTTAAAATAGAGCCAGTGTGTCGTTTATGTGTGAACTGAGGCGCGAGTTACCCGCAGCAAGCGTCCAATTAATAGACAGGGTCTGGTATATGAAGGGAATGGTTCACGCGTAAATACAGCGACATGAACACGAAAAAACTCCAATTGTCCTAATTACACACAGGCCGTGCTGTTCTAAATAGAGTGTAGTCTTCATGCCATAACACCAGGTGCTATAAGTGGCCTTGCTGTAACTAGTTTTTAGGGGGGGGTAGTGGTCACCCGTCCCATTGCTCGCTCTGGGAGCGGACGGCAGCCGAGCTGGAGGGCCAAGGAACCAGGTGTCAGCGGCGCATCATATCACGTCAAAAGGGGCCACCACAGCAGCGACGATAGAAGCTAACGACGAGCGACGACAGATGATGACGATGAAGGTCGTTGCGCGCTCGCGACAGCAAGCAGCCGACGGCGGCGGCGGGGAGGACAGCGATGCCGACAGCACGGAGATACAGACGAGTGCTGTGCGGAGCGACAGCGAGAGCAGCGGAAGAACGTCGATCCGGTGAGGAGCTTCCAGGGGGCAGCGAGTCAGGAAGCCCCGAAGGGCGCGAGACCCGCTCGTCGAAAGTGGTGAGTGTGTGCAAAGGTGGGGGGAGGAGGGAGGGGGGGGCGATGTTTGTGAAGGCGTGCGGGCGTTTGTTTTATTCCCTTATATTTCTTTTCCTTGTCATATTGCTTTTTTTCCTTTCTGTGTCTCTGCCTCTGTTATTCCCCGTTCTATCTTACTTTTGCTTGTCATATTGCGTTCTTTCCTTTGTGTGTCTCTGCCTCTCTCTCTCTCTCTCTCTCGCTCTCGTTCTCGTTTTTTTCTCCCTAACTCTCTCTCCCCGTCTTTCTCTCACTCTCTATATATAATATATATCTCTCTCTCTTCCTCCCCTCTCTCTCTCTCCCCCTGTCTCTCTCTCTCTCTCTTTCTCTCTCCTTCTCTCTCTCCCTCTCTCTCGCCCTCTCCCCCTTCCCCCTCGCCGTGCATGCGTTCCGGTGTTGCACGTTATGCGTTTAGCATGGGCCTCGCGGGTTCGCGGGTGCATTACGGTGTCAGTGCGTATCAGCTAGTTTGCTTCTCGTGGCGAAACCGAAAGTTAGTGTTGTGCGTGTGTAATTATCTCTTGATCTCGTGGTTTCTTTCTCGGAGTGAGGATGTGCCTGCATTAATAAGTAGCGCTCATAGGGTCTATGTCCCCCAGGGTACTGCCAGAACGTACCCTGGGGGACATAGACCCTCTCAGCATAAGTAGCGCGTATAGTAAAGGTGTGGGTCGATTAGAGTTTGTACGGGGGGTGCCTTGCACGCGAGTGAGTGTGCGATCATGGGCGTCAATCCTAGAGAGAGGAGAAAGAGAGAGGGGAAGGGAGAGAGAGAGAAAGAAAGAGAGCGAGACAATTGTATTAATTGGAGGAAGCTGTCTTTGGTCTTATATTGATTAAATGCGTGTACCAGAGTATGTGTATTGAGAGTTCGGGGAACCGTATTTGCGGAGGTTTGGCTGGTTGGTCTGCATGGTGTCGTCGGCGACTCATAAATCATTGCTTATACTCGGTTAATTCATCATCTCGATGATCGATTTATTGACCGATTGATCTGTGATCACTCGTGACAACAGACATGCCGGTTGGTTCTTCATCAGAGACTGGAAGAAGAATGACATGTCGAAACCTAGAGAAAGTGACACCTCCCCCCTCCCCCTCCCCCCTCTCTCCGCACACCGTTAACGGTGGCCTATATGCTACAGCGCGCGATCACCACCAGCATACACTGCTGACTGTCAATCCCGCCATCACCTTCCCCCTTCCCCTTCCCCCTCCCCCTCCCCCACTACCGCCACGTATCGTGAGTCACGCGTTTCCCGGGGGTGCGTTCTCGCACAGTAACTAGAGCGGCATGTCGCGTCCGCGCGCTCTCGTAGCACCACGAGAGATATTTCGCGTCGACATTTTCATTGCACCTGGAAGTGTGCTGCGGCGAGACGGAGACGGCAGCGGCGGTGGAAGCGGTTCGTCCGGTGACCCACAGACCCGCATTTACGGGCAGACGACAGTCCTAGGGGTCTCAGGGCGAGGCCGTCCCGCCACCGCTGCTGCGCGCGGGCGGGCTGGCTGGCGACATCGCTGCGAGGATGAAATTCTACGGGGCGCGAAGATTGTGTTGCGTGTGTTGCGGGAGCAGGAGCGGGAAAATCCGCGCGTGCGCCGATGTTCTGTTTGTTCGAAGCGTTTCGTTGTCGGGAGGAGAAAAATTGTTGTTGGAAACACTCTGCTTCGAAATTGTTGGGAGGGAAATGTGTGTGTGTGTGTGTGTGTGTGTGTGGACGTGATCGTTCAGATCGCGCAGCCGTGAACACCGGCGATTGTGCGCGGTTCTGGCTGTACGAGGTTCGACATGGCTCGCGGTGTTGCCATCGGTCATCCTCCAACTGTGGAACGATGCGTTGCCTGGAGCCTCGCGGCGCCTCCGTCGACCTCGCACAGGCCGTCTCACTCGCAGACAAGAGCATTCGCTGTTTAGAGCGAGGCTGGCGAGAGTGGAGTGAGAGGGAGAGAAGAGACGAGGAGAGAGATAGAAAGAAGGATATGATAGAGACACTTTGTGGGGAGAGTGTGTGTGAGAGAGAGAGAGACAGGGAGATGTGTGTGGTGTTAGAGAGGAGAGAGATGAGAGGGAGGAGAGAGAGGAGAGTAGAGAGAGAGAGTTGAGAGAGAGCGAGGGAGAGAGAAGAGAGAGAGAGAGAGAGAGAGAAGAGAGAGTTAGAGAGAGAGAGGAGAGAGAGAGGGCGAGAGAGAGAGAGAGAGAGAGAGAGAGAGTGAGAGATGAGAGAGAGAGAGGAGAGAGAGAGAGAGAGAGAGAGAGAGAGAGAGAGAGACAGACAGAGAGAGAGAGAGATTTTCAACTTTTTTTCACTATGATGAAAACAATTTTCAGTTCATTTAATTACAGATCAAACTGCACAATGAAGCAATCATTGCTAGCACTAGAGCTGTTTGCAAAAAGCTGGCGCTAACCACACCACCACACATAGGTAATCCACCCTGGCACACCTACAACTACCTACACCACAGAGCCACACGCGAGCCAGCCATGCACACATCCACACTTTGCCATCAACAGCCACCCATAGGGTCACACGCACCACACCTCCAATATATATCACACCACACCGCCACGATACCACACGCACCAGCCGCATGGTGTCAGTCACCTCCACACTGCACACCAACACCACACGCATAGGTCAGCAGCACCACACTACACTACACGGCACATCACTCACTCTCACAGACTACACCATCACTCACCTCACAACTAACCACAGCCACAGCCCGCACTTCACACTACACCACCCAGTGACCATCCCCCACTGGATCGAACTAATCCACACACACTTTCACAACTACACCACAACCACACCCACTCAAACTACCACCACACCCACCTGCACACTACACTACACCATAACATAACAACTACACAATCACACCTACCTCACAAGCTACCACACCAGTGACACGTTTGGTGTTGTTTACCAGTCTCACAACTACCACACCCACTTGCACTAACCACACCAGTGCCACACACCTACACTACATTCACCCCACTCACAATACCCACACGCCACCTCACTAACTACCACACCCCTCGCAACTACACTAACCAGTGACGACACCCTTACGCTCAGCAACTACACACACCCCATCACAACTACATTACCACACCACTTCATAATAACACACTCAGTGACCACCCGACCCTCAACTACCAAAGCCCAACCCACATGACAGCACCTACACACACCACAAACCATCTACATAACGCATCCGCACTCAACACTCACCACTCCTCAACGAACTCCAACCACACTCACTCTAACTACAGCGACAGCACATCACCGCCATGCAGCAATACCAACTGCCAAAGTTAAAAGTACCGACTGCCCATACGAACAGCCACCTAAATCTACATATCATTATTACACACACACTACATCCTACATCAAACTAAACACCAGCCTACACCAACCGTCAGCATTCTTTAATTTTTTTTCTCTCAAAGAATGTCGAGCTGGGTCGCGGCCAGCGAGCAATCGAAGAAAAATCGACGACAGGTAATGCGACGCGAGGATCTGCGGATGTGACGAGACGGGGCGGAGACTCACCGGTGCATGGCTGCTCGCTCCGTCGTGAGTGTGGATGTGATGCAGTTTCTTCTTCTGTTCTCTATGCAACTGCAGCCGCTCCTGTTAGATGGCAGTAATACTGGCACAGTGCAGTGAACTCTCGGGTGATGTCTGGATGCACGCAGCTCTCCCTTCACTGTGAAGGCAAGAACATAAAGAGTTATTTATACGGATATAGACTGATACTGAAACGTGAAAATTCAACATTGTACTAGCCTTAGTTACATATGCTTTATTGCGTTTCTCAATATAACTTTGAGCTTGTGTTACCTTTTAAAAGTTCTAGCGCGCCTGCAGGAGTGAATAATAAGTATATTATTGTTATTATTATTTTTCATTATTATATAGTCTTATTTTATTATTCAACTCCTGTTCTAACATGAAGTGAACGAGGAAATTGGTTATTTGTAAAAAAATAGGCAATCACATGATTATAATTAAGGGAAGTAGCCTCTAGATTTTACTGCATAACTGTACTTTACTAGTATGAACACTCGTCTATACCCACACGTTCTCTATGATTTACAATACCATAATTTATATTGTTATAATTAAATTACCTCAACGCTAAGCGAAATTTTGAAGCGGCGTCATGACACCGCGACGGCGTGCTGGACACCATTCCCCGAATAAGTTGCGTATTTGACAATTTATTTTGCGGACGTTTAAGATGCGAGGGCTAATCACAAAAGTGCAATTATATCTTATAGCTACATGCCTATTTACCGAAGATATTCTTTTAGGTCGCAAATTTTATTTCCGATATTATTAATGAACTATATAAAAAGTTGGTTATAAGAATATTAACAATCGCTTCTGCTTTTTAAATGAATTAATAAGAAACCCCTCGTCTGTAGCCCTTAGGCTGGAAAGTGGTTTTCGGCGAATTATCAGCTGGTGCGGTTTGAGTGGCGGCAACGTCGTTGTAATCAATACTGTAGTCGTTAGTTTTTAAAACCTTACATAAAATTTTAATGGTGATTGCGACCATGAAACTTCTTTAATGTAGGTAATTATCTAATTAGGCTGAAACTACCTAGAAGCTAGAGTAAATCTCCCTTAAATATACCATAAATGTAAATTAAACTAGAGGCAAAGTAACATGCTCTCCGTTTGTTATGCTAGGCTGCCTGATACGACTCAAGCGTGAGTTCCGGATATTTCTTCTGCGAATTCCGCTTTTCATAAGCGGATCTATCTTACGTGAGAATGTGGATAACTCGCTCTTCAGCATCTTTACTACTGCATTATTCTGTAGTAAGTGCAAACCCGAGAACATGCCGGCGGTTACTTTCTGAGCCGTGTATGTGCTGTGGACGCCTTATCGATCTACTGGAGTCCGGTGGAACCAAGTGGACAATAATATATTCTGCCTTGCATTGCTAGATTCTAATATTCGTGCTGCGTGTGCTTAAGATTATCTCCAATGTTATTTTGCTTCTTGCCTCCTTTCTTACTTTTAAACTTTCCTTTATGATCCTTATACGGGTGAGACTGTCATTTTCTTCCACTTGTTATATGCTAAGTATGGTTTGTATTACCACAAAAGTGCAGCTCACGGTAGTAATAGCCACAGCTTGCAGGGATTGTAGCAGATTTAGGATGATAAGGCGTACGCATGCCGCCGTCGGCAAAGAGCATTCGTAGTTTTTCCGCTTTTGTGGAAGGAGGAGTAGGAGCTACAACGATGTGAAATTCTGCTGCAGTGAATTCGACGTGTGTATTGGTGTGTGTGTGTGTGTGTGTGTGTATGGTTGTGTGGTGTGTAATTGTTGTGTGTGTGTGTGTGTGTGTGTGGTGTGTGTGTGTGTGTGTGTGTGCTTCTCTGTGTGTGTGTGTGTGTGTGTGTAGTGTGTGTGTGTGTGTGTGTGTGTGTGTGTGTGTGTGTGTGTGTGTGTGTGTGTGATGACTGTTGGTGTGTGTTGTGTGTGTTGATGTGTGTGTGTGTATATGATGTGGGTGTGTGATATGTGCTGCCTGCGTGCGTGCGATGCATGTGTGCGTGCGCATGTGATGCATGTAGCGTGTTCCGTGTGGCGAGACTAGTGCGTGTGCGCGATACGTGTCGCCTGCGTATGTGACACTAGCAGTAGCCTATAGCCCTAGGTGTGTATGAATTATAGCGGACAACATAATGCTCTAGTAGCACTCGAGCAGTATTACGCAACTCGAAATGGACGATAATGAGGTATTCCCTGAAGGCAACCACTGGCGGCGGTATCATCATATGAATATATGGCTATCAGCGGTACATGCGAGAGCGTCAAATTAACGGTACGGACGTGTATTACGTGAATTAAAATAGGCACCCGCCTGAGAGCCAATGTATATATGTAATTATAGCACACTTATATTTATACGAATATTTCACATAATTTGGTTAATATAAATTACGGCGTAGTGCAATTTTGCGGAGACCAGGGGCGTAGATAGCAGGGGGGATGGGGGGATGCATCCCCCCCCTTATTTGACGTGGGGGATGGCGTGTACATATCCGCCTACTTTCCGGAGGAAAATGGGGGATTCAATTTTCTGGGGGGAGACGGCGGCGCATACCCCGCTGTTTCTTACATTCCTCGAAATCCTGCATTGCCAATGTCGAGGCGTAAAATTTAGCACCCCACTTCAAAATCGTTCTGCGGCGCCTGTGAGTATGCTAATTTAACAGAGATTATTGATTTTAACATTAACAATTTAACATTTAATTTAAATTAACTTATTATTTAACATTTAAATTTAACATTTAACAATTTTTATTGGCTAATTGTAACAAAGATTATTACAAACATAAATTTAACAAGATTATGATTATGAGATTTTGTATGCTATGAAAAGTCAAATTTGGTCTCTGACAGAGGCGCTAGTAGCAGGGGGATGGGGGTATCTCCCCCTAACACTTATTGAGGTGGGTGGCTTTCATCACGCCCCTACTTTTCGGGACGAAAATGCGGAAAAATTTAATATTTTAGAGACAATAAATACTCGATATTTATCTACAATGCCGTTATCGCTATTCATACTTCTAATGTATTTTACGAATGGGAATTTGAGCATCATCTACTGTAAAATGGGCTGTAATTCGTTTTCAAGATGAATTATTTTACTGAAATCAGAGCGGTTAATTTTGGACGCTATTCCCATTATACGTTTTTTTTTCAAAATTCAAACCACCCCCCCCGCTCACGTTTATCACTGCTCACCGA
>NW_014577231.1:34377-41218 GCF_000485595.1 Priapulus caudatus
GTGATAGAGAGGAGAGAGAGAGAGAGAGGAGAGAAGAAGGAGAAGGAGAAGACGAGGAGAGTGAGAATAAGAGAGAGAGAGAAGTGCGAGAGAGAGAAGAAAGAAGAGAGAGGATGAGAGCAGAGAGAGAGAGAGAGAGACGAGAGAGAGAGAAGAGAGAGAAGAGATGCGATTGAAGAGAGAGATAGAAGAAGAGTGAGAGATAGAAGCAGAGAGAGAGAGAGAAGAGAGAAGAACGAGAGACGAGAAGACGAAGAAGAGAGACGAGAGAAGACGAGAGAGCAGAGAGCAGAGAGGAGAAGAGAGAGAGGTGAGAGATAGAGAGAGAGAGAGAGAGAAGAGAGAAGAGAGGAGCACATGTTTGAGCCAAATATGGAGAAGCAGACAAATTTTACGAATTTATGCAAGGCTATTGTAGGTTAATGACGGTTAATTACTTCACGCAGATACAATTGTTTTCCACAGAGTTCCCTTATTCACACCAAAGTTAAAATATAAAAAAATTTATAAAGAAAAACGACCCGAGGACGAACAGCGTTTCGAGATTTATACTGATCTTACGGCCGACGGTACGGACAACAATCTTTACTATCATGCAAACATATGGTAGTGTAGTGTAGGGTGGTGGATGGGGGGGGCGGGATAATGGTTAGTACTATCAGTACATGTGACATCAAGCCCTACTTATATTAATCCTTATCCTCTGCCAACCACTGTCGCCACCAGCTTACGCTTAATAACACTTCAACCTACTTGCTGTTTGAACGCTGCTGAATCCTCTTCTCATCTGTCTCCATTGTCTGGTCAAATGTCTGCTTGTCTGCCTGCTGCCTGTCCTATCTGTCTGCCTGCTTGCCTGTCTATCTGACTGCGCTTGCTCCTGCCTGCCTCTCTGTCAGTTAATCCTGCCTGCATGCATGCTGCTGCCTGTCTATCTGCTGTCTGTCCGTCTACTGCCTGGCATGCATGCACTACTTGCCTGTCTGTCTCTGTCACTTCATCCCATCCTTCCTCTTCCTCACCTCACTTCATCTCTTTCTCTTTCGCGCTTCCTCTCTTCTCTCTGCGTTACTCACTTGCACCTTCTTTTCTAATTGAACTGTCTTTCTCCTTCTAAATAGCCAGTTAGCAATTGGTCAGCTCGCGCGCAACCCCATCACTGACCGATTTGCTGCGTATTCATTGCCCACTTCGTTGTCATACGTTCCTGGTTCGAGGCGGTGACGGCCGCGGCGTGCTTGCCGGTACGGGGGCGGTGCGGCCGCCGCAGACAGCAAGTGCCTGCGCCGTGCTACTACTGACTTGCTGTTTTCTGCTAGTCAGTCGCCTGCGCTAGACTGTGCTGCTCGCTTAATCAGTCGCTCGCTAGCTGCTGCTGCTGCTACTACCGCTCCGTGCGTCGCGTTTCGTCTGCAGCACCGCTGCAGCCGGCACTGGCCGCCCCGCGCCCGCCATTGTCGTGGTGCGTTGCGCCTCACGGGCACGCTGGACGTGAGGCGTATGCGAGCAGTTATATTGACCTCCACGTTCAACTCAATCAATGCTGAGAGGGGAGGCGGGGCCCACCGTAACACTCTCTGTACTGTTCACACACACGTCATGCAGTGCTGTCTTTACACACTATTGCCCAACCACCTCACGAGCATGACACCGACGCGCCGCCACGCACTGCGCAAATACGGACAATACAGACATACAGACACCTACGGCACGACCGCGCACGCGACGCGCGCCGCACCAGCTGCGCACGCACGCACGCACGTCACGCACGCTAGCACGCATCGCACGCACGCGACAGACGTGCCGGCCAGCGGAGACACCCCGTCCCCCTCGGCAACGGTGAGCTGCGTTCCCCTCCCACTCAGCTAGGTTGGGCTATCCTGCTCCCCCTCGGCAACGGTGAGCTGCGTTCCCCTCCCACTCAGCTAGGTTGGGCTATCCTGCCCTCCTTGGCAATGGTGAGCTGCGTTCCCCTCCACCTCAGCTAGGTTGGGCTATCTTGCCCCCTTGGCAATGGTGAGCTACGTTCCCCTCCCACTCAGCTAGGTTGGGCTATGCTGCCCCCCTTGGCAACGGTGAGCTGCGTTCCCCTCCCACTCAGCTAGGTTGGGCTATCCTGCTCCCCCTTGGCAGCAGTGAGCTGTCCTTCTTACCCCTCTCCCTCAGCAACTGTAGGCTATCCTGCTTTCCTCTCCCCCTTAGCAATGGTGAGCTGCCCTGCTTCTCCCTGCTTTCAGCTATGGTAGGCTATCCTGTTCCCCCTCAGTAACACTAACAGTGAGCTTTTCTGCTTCCCCCTCTCCTCTCCTCCTCATCAATGGTACGCCATCCTGCTTTCCCCCTCCCCCTCAGCAACGGTGAGCTATCCTGATATCCCCTCCCCCTCAGCAAGGTTGAGCTATTTTGCTTAGCAGCATAGTCACCAGAGTTCGCTGATATACAGTCAACCCTGTATATAAGGATTACTCAAGGGAAACTCCCAAAAGGTGTCCTTAATAGACAGGTATCTAGTATATAGAGGTGGTTTCATGGTATACATACGAATTAGCGCAACTCCCAAATGTCCTTAATAGACAGGTATACATTATGTAGAGGTCGTTTCACTGTATACGTCTGCCTCATCGGAAACCCCAAGTGTCCTTAATAGACAGGTGTTCGTTATGTGTGACTCGGCGGATCCCGCCAAGCGTCCTTAATAGACAGGGGGTCTGGTATAAAGGGATGGTTGCACCGTATACATGCGACTGAACGAAAAAACTCCAAGTGTCCTTTACACACAGGCGTCTGTTCTATAGAGGTGTCTTCTGCCAACACCAGGTGCTATAAGTGCCTTGGCTGTAACTAGTTTGGTGTGGTCACCGTTCCCTTGCTCGCTCTGCAGGCGACGCCAGCCCGGCTGGAGCCCAAGGACCAGGTTGTCACGCGCTCATTCAGCAAAAGCCACCACGGCAGCGACGATGACAACGACGACGACGACGATGATGACGATGAGGTCGTTGCCGCCGGCGACAGCAGCAGCGACGGCGGCGGCGGGGAGGACGACGATGCCGACAGCACGGAGAACAGCGAGGTCGTGGGGAGCGACAGCGAGAGCACGGAGAACGTCGGATCGGTGGAGAGCTTCCCAGGGGGCGCTAGTCCAGGAAGCCCCGAAGGGCGCGAGACCCGCTCGTCGAAAGTGGTGAGTGTGTGCAAAAAGGGGGATATACCCCCATCCCCCTGCTATCTAGGCCTCTGTCAGATGAACTCAAATTTGACTTTTGATATGCATACAAATATTCATAATCATAATCTTTGTTAATTTATGTTTGTAATAATCTTTGTTAAATTAGCAATAAAAATTGTTAAATGTTAAATTTAAATGTTAAATTAAAGTTAAGTTTAAATTTAAATGTTAAATTGTTAATTGTTAAATCAATAATCTTTGTTAAATTAGCAGTACTCTACAGGCGCCGCAGAACGATTTTTGAAGTGGGGGTGCTAAATTTGTTACGCTCGACAGTGGCCAATGCAGGATTTCGAGGAGGTGGTAAGAAACATGCGGGGGTATGCGGGTCCTCCCCCAGAAAATGTTGAGTCCCCCATTTTCCTCCGGAAAGTAGGGCGGGATGATTGTACACGCCATCCCCCCACGTCAATAAGTGGGGGGGGATGCATCCCCCCCATCCCCCCGCTATCTACGCCCCTGGTCTCCGCAAATTGCACTACGCCGTAATTTATTATTATACCAAATTATGTGAAATATTCGTGGTAATATGAAGTGTGCTATATATATATATACATTTGGCTCTCAGGCGGGTGCTATTTTAATTGCACGAATTACACGTCCGTACCGTTAATTTGACGCTCTCGCATGCGCTGATAGCCATATATTTTCATTATGATGATACCGCCGCAGTGGTTGCCTTCAGGGATACCTCATTATCGTCCATATTCGAGTTGCGTAATGACTGCTCGAGTGCTACTAGAGCCATTAGTTGCGCCTATATTTATTACACACCTAGGCTATGGCTACGTGCTTAGTGTCACATACGCAGACACGTATGCGCACACGCACGTGCGCACACGTATACACGTACATGCACACATGCGCACGCACACATGCACGCACGCACGCAGGCAGGCACATACACACACCCACATGGTAACCTAGCCTCAACTTACATCCGCCGTCCACCCCTGGCTAACCTAGACCTCCTACCAGCCGGCCCCCACCCCTGGTAAATCTAGACCTCTCACTACACCCCCCCACCCCTGGTACTAACCCTCCCTACACCCGCCCCTCCAAGCACCTGGTAAAGCGCTAGACCCTCCTACACCGGCCCCCCCACCACCTGGTAACCGCTAGAACTCCCTACAAATACCCGCCCCCGTCCCCCCACTCCCTGGTAACCTAGACTCCCTACAACCGCCCTCCCACCCCGCAGACGTACCTACCTGGTAACCTAGACCTCCCTACACCGAGACCCCCATCCCCTGGTAACCTAGACCTCCCTACACCGCCCCCCCCCCACCCTGTAACCTAGACTCGCCTACACCGCCCTCCACCCTGGTAACCAAAAAAAAATAAGACCTCCTTTACAGTCACCGCCCCCGCCCACCCCTGGTAACCTAGACCTCCTACACCGGCCCCCACCCCTGTAACCTAAGACCTCCCTACAGCCGCCCCCACCCTGGTAACCTAGACCTCCCTACACCAGCTCCACCCCCGGTAGCCTAGACCTCCCTACACCGCCCCACCGCCCAGTAACCTAGGACCTCCCATACAGAACCCGCCCCCCGACCCCTGGTAACCTAGATCTCCCTACACCGCCCCACCCCCCCACACACCTGTAACCTAGACCTCCCTACAACGCCCAAACCCGAAACCCCGGTAACTAGATCTCCCCTACACCGGCCCCACCCCCAGTAACCTAGACCCTCTCTACACTCAGCTCCACCCCAGTAACCTAGACCTCCCTGACACAGACCCCCCCCCTCCGGTAACCTAGACCCCCTACACCCCCCCCCCCGGTAACCTAGAACTCCCTAACCGCCCCTCCCCCACCCGGTAAACCTAGAACTCCCTAACACGCCGCCCCACCCGCCCAAGGTACCTAGACCTCCCTACACCGCACCTCCCACCCCTGGTAAGGTTAACCTAGACCTCCCTACACGGCCCCCACACCGGTAACCTAAGACCTCCCTACACGCCCCCCCCCACTCCCTGGTAACCTAAGACCTCCCTACACCGCCCCCCCCACCCCCAAGGACGCTAGACCCTCCGCCACCCGCCTCCACCCCTGTTAACCTAGACCTCCCCTACACCGCCCCCACCCCGGTAACCTAGACCTCCCTACCACCGCCCCCCCCCACCCCTGGTAACCTAGAAACCTCCCTACAGCCGCCCCCCCCCCACCCCCAAGGACCAGACCTCCCCGCCACCCGCCCTCCACCCCATGGTAACCGTAGAACGCTCCCTACTACCTACAAACCGCCCCCCACCACCGTAACTAGACGCTCCCTACACCGCCCCCACCCCGGTAACCTAGAACCTCCCTACACCGACCCCCACCCCGGTAACTAGACCTCCCTACAACCGCCCCCTGCCGCCCCCCACCCCTCCACTGGATAACTTTATTCAATATCTTAATATCCTTCCTACATTATCATATTAACTTCTCTCTGCCTTATTTATATACTCATTTACTGTTGGTGACGAGACCTGCGTTTCTCCTTTTCCTCGCAGCAGCTTGCCTGGCCGGTTGAATTAAACAAATCGACATAGAGACGCGTACGAGTCTCCACCTACTACAGGATGGATTGCTACCGCCAGGCAGACCCGCGTCTGACGCGGACGGTCTAAAGCGTATGTACGCAGCGTTTGAGATCTTCTTGCCTCTACTTTACTATTCTCTGGTTGGACTGCCGATTTGATTCAAACGTTCTTAATTCCGTGTAATCCAATAACCTTCCAGCGCTAACGCGCACTCAACCCAACACACCCTGGAACCTAAGACCTCAGCGCCTTACAACCGCCCCCCCCACCTGTTCCTTTTGGTAACCTTAGACCTCTCCCTACACCGGCCCCAACCCCGGTTAACCTAGACCTCCCAACACCCGACCCCAACCCCCGGTAACCTAGAACCTCCCTACAGATGCCTTTTGGGGGGGCGGCGGGCGCGCGGGGGGGGGGGGGGGGGGGAGGGGGTGAATAATCAAGGAGTGTATATATAGTTAAATTATAGATCTTTATAATTGGTGATATGATACGGCCGGTATACATTGCATGTTTTCCTACGCGGTGTAATAGAAGCAGTTTCATTGGAGCTGCCCGTCACTGTTATGGTTGAGGAGCTGGATAATAAGGGTGATAAATCTCACACACTGACGATTGATTTAATACACTTACCTTACGCGCGATTAACATAGGGCCGGCCCCCAACCCCGTTATAACGTACTTAGACGCTCCTAAAAGGCACGGCCGCCGCACGAACCACAGCCCAGTAACGACTTTAGACCTCTCTTACATCCCAGACGCCGTCGACCTCTACACCCACGCACAAGCCCAGTAACCTAGACCTCCCCTACACAGACCCCCCCCCCTTCGGTTTAACTCTTATACTCCCCCACGCCCCTGTAACCTAGATCCCGTACAGCACCGGCCCCCCCCCCGACGGGGGGACGCGGGGGTCCTGGTAACCTTAGAACTTCCCTACAGGCGCCCCCCGCCCCAAGGGACCTAGACCTCCTACAGCCCCCCACCCCAGTAACCAAGACCTCACTCTCAACTACCTAACTCAGACCTGGCCGGCAGCCTATGGTATCCATATCTCACTCCAATGTCGATGGCAGTGGTACC
>NW_014577231.1:41243-47139 GCF_000485595.1 Priapulus caudatus
GAGAGAGAGAAAGAGAGGGCGAGGAGACGAGAGAGAGAGAAGAGACGAAGAGAGAGAGAGAGAGAGGAGAGAGAGAGAGAAGAGAGAGAAGAGAGAGAGTGGAGGAGAGAGAGAGAGAGAGAGAGCATTTTTCACTTTTTTTTCACTTATGATTGGAACCAATTTTAATCAATAATCAGTTCATTTAATTTAAAAACAGATAAATGCACACAATGAAGCAATCATTGCTAGCACTAGAAGCTGTTTGCAAAACAGCTGGGCACAACCACACCACCCACACCATAGGTCACACCACCTGGCACACCTCACAACTACACTACACCACACAGCCATGCACACATCCACACTGCCCATACCACACAGCCACACCATAGGTCACACCACCCACACCTCACAATATATACCACACCACACCCCACAACCACACCACACAGCCACGCTCACATCCCACACTCCACAACCACACCACCCACACCATAGGTCACACCACCCACACCTCACAACTACACCACATCAACTCACCTCACAACTACACCACACCACACCCCACCTTGCAACTACACCACACCAGTGACCACACCCCACCTCACAACTACACCACACCCCACCTCACAACTACACCACACCACACCCCACCTCACAACTACACCACACCACACCCACCTCACAACTACACCACACCACCTCACAACTACACCACACCCGGGGGGGGGGTGGGGGGGGGGGGGGGGGGGGGGGGGTGGGGGGGGGGGGGGTGGGGAGCGGGGGAGCCGTGGAAGACGGCGCGGGCGGTGAGGACGGTGGAGAGGCGCGAGCGCGGGCGGTGCAGGCTGCGCTGGGGGGGCGGGCGAGGTGGGGGCGAGAGCGGTGGGGGCGGGTGGGTGGCGGAGGGGGGTGGCAGCGGGCTCGGCGAGGCGGGGCGAGGGCTGCGGGGCAGAGGGGGTGGCGCGCGCAGGCGAGGGGGGTGAGAGGGTGGGGGGGGGCGGGGCGAGCGGCGGGGGGCGGCGGGCGGGGGGGGGGGGGGGGGGGGGGGGTAGGCGAGCGGGGGGGGGGGGAGGGGGCAGGCGCATGCACATGGGGTGAGAGGGGGCAGGCAAGCGCCGCGCGTGGAGGGGAGTACGGCGCGCGAGGCGAGGGAGAGTGTACATATCATTATCTGAGCGCGAGCGCGGCGTGGGTGCGTGCGACGAGGGAGGGTGCGGCATGCGCGCGGCCGGAGGGCGCACGCCAGCACTCGGGGTGGGGGGTGTGACGCGAGTAGTGTGTGTGCGCGAGGCTTGGGTGGGGAGGTGGGGGTGGGGGGGGGGGGGGGCCGGGGCGCGGGGGCGGGGGGGCGAGAGTCGGAGGAGAGAGGTGTGGGGGGCGGGGGGGGGGTAGTCGGCGGCAGGCGGGGTGGGAGGGGGGGGTGGGGGGGGGGGGGGGGGGGGGGTATGTGACGAGACCTGGCCAGGCGCCGAGCCATCACCGATCGTGCAAACTGGTGCTTCCTGCCGTCGTTGGAGTGATGGATGTGTTATCGGCTAGTTTCTCTTCCTTGTCCTACTCGCCACTCGCGCCGGGCTCTGTTAGATCCAGTATACTCGCACAGATGCAGGAACTCTACGTGATGTCCCGGTCTATTGCCGCAAAGCTCCCCTTCAACTCGTGGCATAAGGCCAATAGAACATAAAGAGTCTTATTTATTACGGATACTACTTGATACTGAAAACCGTGAAATAATGTCCAACTAATTTATAAATTCTTATTAGCTTAGTCTTACCTTTGTGTGTGTGGGTGTGGGTGGCGCGCGCGGGTGGGGTTGGGTGGGTGAGGGTTGAAGAGGTGTGGGTAGCGGGAATATTGGGGGGTGGGGGGGGGGGGGGGTGGGGGAGTGTGGAGTGTTGATTATTATTCATTATTATTTCTTTCATTATTATATAGTCTCACTTATTATTTACTCCTGTCTGAATAACATTGACGGTTGACAAAGAATTGTTATTTGTAAAAAAAAAGGCAAAATCACATGGATTATAATTAAAATAACATAATGTAACATTAAACAGAGCAAAGTAACAGCTCTCGTTTTACTGCTGGACTCCCTGATACGACCGTCAGCGTGATGTCCGCGATATTTCTCTGCGAATTCCGCTTTCATTCACCGACTATCTTACGTGGAATGTGATACTTGCTTTTCAGCATTTTAAAAAATCATATTACTGAAGTAATGCCACCGCAATGCGGAGGTTACTTCGCCGGTATCGTGCTGTGGACCCAATTATCGATCTACTGGAGTCCGGTGAACCAAGTGACAATATTTCTCCTTGCATTGCTAAATTCTAATATTCTGCTCGTGTGCTTAAGATTCTCCAATTCTATTTTCTTCTGCCCCTTTCTTACTCTTAACCTTTCCTTTATGATCCTTATCACGGGTGCTGTCATTTTCTTCCAACCTTGTCTATAGTAAGTTATGTTTGTATTACCACAAAAGTGCACTCACGGGTAGTAATGCCACAGCTTGCAGGGATTTACAGATTTAGGAGATAAGCGTACGCACGCCGCAACGTACGGCAAAGAAGCATTCAGTTTTTCACGCTATTTGTGACAAGGAGTAGAGCTACAACGTGTGAAATTCTGCTCAGTGAATTCGACGTGTGTATTGGTTGTGTGTTGTGTGTGTGTGTGTATTGTGATGTGTGATGTGTGTGTGTGTGCTGTGTGTGTGTGTGTGTGATGTGTGTGTGTGTGTGCTCTTGTGTGTGTGTGTGTGTGGTAGTGTGTGTGTGGTGTGTGTGTGTGTGTGTGTGTGTGTGTGTGTGATGTGTGTGTGATGACTGTGTGTGTGGTTGATGTGTGTGTGTGTAGTATTGATTGTGGGGGTGGGGGCCGGTGTAGGGAGGTCTAGGTTACCAGGGGTGGGGGCGGTGTAGGGAGGTCTAGGTTACCGAGGGTGTGGCCGGTGTAGGGAGGTCTAGGTTACCGGGGGTGGGGCCGGTGTAGGGAGGTCTAGGTTACCGAGGGTGGGGCCGGTGGAGGGAGGTCTAGGTTACCGAGGGTGGGGCGAGATTAGGGAGGTTTTACTATGCTATGCTTTACTTACTATGCGTGGGACAGGTGGAACGAGTAACTGTCAACTCGCGGCACCTACCCGGTCTCTTCCATGCCGACGCTGCAGCTGGGAGGACCTTGAGATTCTCCGCGAGGGGCACGACTTCGCGCGCCAGCCGCACAAGCGTGCCATTGTCCCTGCCGAACGCTTGCCGACGACCTTGAGTTGCCGCCGCCGCGTGACTGGGGGAGGGGGGTCGCGCACACGGCGGCTGCATAAGGGGATATTGTTTTACCTCGGCAATGACAGTCACTTACATCGCAGATCTGCCGAGCCGATAAGTGATATAATAACAGGCGGATTTTTGCAGCAAGGGTTTGGGGCGTAGGCGTACGGCGTGGGGCTGCGGGATCTCGGAGCAGGAGAGGGGAGGGGAGGGGAAGAGGAGAGCAGTGTCGTCGTTGCGTCACGCTCGCGGCGAAGAAGATTCTCTCGCTTCGGCTCGAGTTTTCGCATCAGAGATCGAGTTCTCTTGGCTGCATCCGATGTGCCGGCAGGCACCCCCGCCTGCCCTGCCTCCCTACCACTCATCCGTCGGCTCCCACCCCCACGGCTCCCTCGCGCGCTCGGTTCTCCCTGCACCGCATCCATCTGCATCCACGCCCAGCAAGACGGGTTGCGGCAGGGGGAGCGAGAGAGAGAGAGAGAGAGAGAGAGAGAGAGAGAAAGACGCTCGTGCACACGGGCTGCTATAGCCCCACGCGAGGCGCGAAACGCCACGCTCACTCGTCAGGAAGGCGCGACACACGCAGCGTGCGAGCGTGTCGTCGTCTCCTCTCCCGCGCGTGTGTGCTGCGCGTGCCGGCAGTCCGAGGAGGAGAAGCCACGGAGATGACGCTGACGACAGTGATGATGATGATGCGACTAGTGGTGAACGATTACAGAGCGCGCTTATCGTCGTGCGCGGCGTCATCGTCATTGTGTACGGCAGCGTTGTTTTTGTTATTGTTGTCGTTGTTGTTGTTGTTGTTGTAGTTGTTGCCGTTGCTGGTGTTGTTGTTGCTGTCGTTGTCGTTGTTGTTGTTCTCACCATGTGATGTGAAAAGCTGTAAATGATTAGGGAGTGCTTATCACACTGTTGCTATCGTCGTGTGTAGCAGTGTTGTTGTTGTTGTCGGCCTCCTCCTTTTTCTCCTCCTCCTCCTCCTCCTCCTCCAGTGCGTGCGTGCGTGCGCGTGCGTGCGTCCGTGCGTGCGTAGGTGTCTATGTCTGTATGTCCGTATTTGCGCGTGCGTGCGAGCGCGGTCGTGTATGCTCGTGAGTGTGTTTGCATGTGTGTAAACGCACGCATGACCGTCTGTGGGTGACAGACAGAGAGTGTTACGGCCCGCCTCCCCTCTCGCCATGATTGAGTTGACGTGGAGGTCAATTAACGCCGCATACGCCTCAGAGCCGTCGGCCGTGAGCGCACGCACGCACGACAATGGCGGCGCGGGGCGGGCAGTGCCGGCTGCAGCGGTGCGTGAACGACCGACGCAAGCAGGGAGCGGGTAGTAGCAGCAGCAGCAGCTAGCGAGCGACTGATTAGCAGCAGCAGCAGCTAGCGAGCGACTGACTAGCAGCAGCAGCAGTAGTAGTAGCACGGGCAGGCACTGGCTGTCTGCGGGGCCGCACCGCCCCCGTACCGGCAGCACGGCCGCGCCGTGCACCGCCTCGAACCAGGAAGCGTTGACAAAGCAAGGGGCAATATACGCGCAATCGGTCAGTGATGGGGTTGCCGCGAGCTGACCATTGGCTAACTGGCTATTAGAAGGGAGAAAGACAGTTCGAATAGAAAGAAGGGGGCAGAGGTGAAGTACGAGAGAGAAAGAGAGGAGAGCGAGAGAGGAAAGAGATGGAAGCTGAAGGTGAGGGAGAGAGAAGGGGGATGGAATGACAGAGACAGACAGGCAAGTAGGCATGCATGCAGGCAGGTAGACTGACAGACAGGCAGATAGACAGGCAGCAGGCATGCATGCAGGCAGGTAGACTGACAGAGAGGCAGGCAGGCAAGCAGGCAGTCAGATAGACAGGCAGCAGGCAGACAGATAGACAGGCAGCAGGCAGACAGACAGACATTCTGACAGACAATGGAGACAGATGAGAAGAGGATTCAGCACGTTCAAACAGCAGTAGGTTGAAGTGGTTGATTAAGCGTACATTGGTGCGACAGTGGTTGGCAGAGGATAAGGATAATATAAGTAGGGCTTGATGTTCACTGATACTGATAGTACTAACCATTATCCCCCCCCCCCCACCACCACCACCCTACCTAGCCATTGTTGCCATGATTAGTAAAGATTTCTCCGGTACCGCGGGCCGTAAATCAGTATATCCTGAAAGCTGTTCGTTCGGGTCGTGTTTCTTTTATAATTTTTTTATATTTTAACTTGGGTGTGAATAAGGGAACCTTGTGGGTAAAACATTGTGTCTGCGTGAAGTAATTACCCATCCTAAATAGCCTTGCATAAATTTGTGAAAATCTGTCTGCTTCTCCATTTTGCTCAAACTATGTGCTCTCTCTCTTCTCTCTTCTCTCTCTCTCTCTCTATCTCTCACACTCTCTCTCTCTCTCTCTCTCTCTCTCTCTCGCTCGCTCTCTTGCTCTCTCTTTTCTCTCTCTCTCTCTCTCTCTCTCGCTCGCTCTCTTGCTCTCTCTTTTCTCTCTCTCTCTTTCTCACTCTGCCACTCTCTTTCACGCTCTCACCCTGTCTTTCTATTTCTCCATCCCTTGCTCGCTCCTTTCCCTCTCCCCTCCTCACTCTCTAACACACGAGGCATATCCACACATTTCCCACGGTGCGCGATGGCACCGCAATGTTAGAAAATACC
>NW_014577231.1:47164-49856 GCF_000485595.1 Priapulus caudatus
TCCGTCCTCCTCCTCCTCCTCCTCCTCCTCCTCCTCCTCCTCCTCTTCCACCACCTCCTCCTCCTCCTCCTCCTCCTCCTCTTCCTCTTCCTCCTCCTCCTCTTCCTCCTCTTCCTCCTCTTTTTCATCGTCATCAGTCGTGGTGGCATTTGTAATAATTTCTGATCATCCGTGTAACTCGCGTGATAATCAATATAGTAAGGTCTGATTGAATATGAATTTGACTGAGAGGTCTGAGAGTTGACTGTGTGAGATACTTTTCTGAGATATGCTGTCAAACCTGCACCTAAGTGTCACTCAAGGGATACGCCAAAGCTGTGTCTATGTCTATGTCTGTACACATGTCTGTTCTATAGAGGTGTCCTCTAGAGTCTAGACTAACGCAGACTGCAGTGTCTTTAGTTTACAGGTTCTTCTGCTCGTCATTTATATGTCACGTCGCTGTTATTTCTCTACAGTCTGTCTGTGTGCGCGCGCGATTTCTGCCTGCTGTTGGTGTACGACCGCGATCGTGCGAGTTTTGTCGCGTATTTATATTTATATTAATTTTTATTCCTTTATTTATTTATTTTATTTTTTGGTTTTTAAGCGTCGTCGTGTGTCGTTGTTGTTGCAGATGAAGCGCAAGTCGAGCGTTGCGATCAGCGCGCACGACGTGTCGCCGGCGAAGACGAAACGCAAGATGCTCGACCTGTCCATAGAGGACGCTCAGGCGCTGTCGGCGCTGACACCTGGTGGCCGGGAGAGGAGACGCTCGTGCAGCGCGCTCTCGCAGTACGTATCCGACGCCTACGGCGTTTTTGGCTCACTTCTTCTGATTAGATTTTAATTTTGGTAATCATGTTTTGTTCTGCCGACTAGAAAATTTCGATGAAAACTGATGCTTTGAGCCTCGTCTCGTTTTACATACGCTTAGCGGAACTGAAAAGCAGGTCAGGGTGGGATGCATTTCGTTTTTCACATGGGTATTTCGCAATATGCTCGTCAGAGGATGACAGAATATATGACGATGCAATGCGAGGAAGCAACGTGTACTGAGTGTCAGTATCCCGTGTGTGTGTGTGCGTGTGCGTGTGCGTGTGCGTGTGCGTGTGCGTGTGTGTGTTGTGTGTGTGTGTGTGTTTATGCAACGCGTGTGATGTTTCTCTCTCTGTGTGTGTGTGTGTCGTAGGCTCGGCTTGTCTCCCGCCGTGTTGCACCAGGAACCTGCGATGGACCACCATCAAACTTTTGGCTTGCCCACCGGCGCCACCAGTGCGCACCTCACGCCGCGGCGGCGCATACCATCGCGGCAGAACCCGCCAGTGGAAATGGCCGATTGGCTGAAGGTGTTTCAGGTGCGTAGTAGGCGGCGGCGACACCTGGTGGTGGAATTTTGTAGCAAAGCGTTCGGTCAACGTGCCGATAGTTATCTTTGGGACGCGAATGAATACGGCGCGTCACCGACTTTTGCTGTGCGCGCTGCATTTTTAAATCCTATAATTGGGATGAGTCATGCATCGAACAGAGTATCTCTGAGATCACCTCGGCTCCGTGTTATTGTTGCCGGGGGCAGTTCTAGAGTCGTCCGCGCCGCCGTCCTGGCGGCGTGATTAGAGAGACGCGACAGCGTCTACCTCTGCCTGTATGTCCTCCGCATGTGTATACTGTTCACTTGTAAGTGCTGCAGTGGCTAGGTCGAGTGTAGCGTAGTGACCCCGAGAAGAAGAAGAAGAAGAAGACCTGTAAGTGCAGCCACACTGTTTCTAGGCCCCAGAATTATTTTAACATCAGGAACTTTCACGAAGATGTCGGCCACAGGAAGCAGAAGACTGACTCAAATATCCCCATACTAAGAACGAAATGTAATAACGCGCGCACACATACACATTACTGTTCAGTGCGTTTGCTGTCCCAACCCCTACTAAGAATGAAAACTAGCAACGCACGCCGGCGTACGTATTCTCGTTCACTCGTTCGCTGTCCTAACCCCTACCGATAACGAAAAGTAATAACGCACGGCAGCAGCATAGGTATTCTCTTGCTTGCGCTCGCCGTGTGTGCGTGCGTGCATGTGTGTGTTTAAGTTGCATCATCAGCGGTCGGTGCTTTGCAGACGTGGAGCAATGCAGAGCGTCTGCTCGCGCTGGACCAGCTGATCGAGCTGTGCGAACCGACGCAGGTCAGGCACATCATGACGGTCATCGAGCCGCAGTTCCAGCGAGATTTCATCAGTCTCTTACCAAAAGAGGTAGGATGTGCGGACTGCCGCCGCCGCCTTCGGCGTTTGTCGCGACGTTTGACATCTCTCCCCTTGTCTACCTTCTGTCTCATCTGTCTTATCTTTCTACTCTGTGTCTCATCTCTTCCTCTCTCTACTCTGTGTCACATCTCTTTCCCTCTCTCTCTCTCTACTTTCTGTCTCATCTCTATCTCTCTCTACTCTCTGTGTCTCTTTCTCTTTCTCTCTCTGCTCTGTGTCTCATCTTTTTCCCTCCCTCTCTCTCTGCTCTGTGTCTCATCTCTTCCCCCCTCTCTCTCTCTACTCGCTGTCTCATCTCTTCCTCTCTCTACTCTCTGTCTCGTCTCTTCCTCTCTCTATTCTCTCTCTCTCTCATCTTTTCCTCTCTCTCTACTCTCTCTCTCTCCTTTTCCTCTCTCTCTCCTCTCTCTCTCTCTCTCTCTCTCTCTCTCTCTCTCTCTCTCTCTCTCT
>NW_014577231.1:50279-67396 GCF_000485595.1 Priapulus caudatus
AGAGATGAGAGATACGTAGAGTTGTAGGGGAGAATGAAGAGATGACGACAGAGAGTATAGAAGAGAGCGAAAGATGAGAGACGGAAAGAGAGAAAGAGAGTAGAGGAGAGAGTACGAGGAGAGAGGAAGAGAGATGAGAGAGAGGATTGAGAGAGAGAGAGAAGAGAGAGGAAGTAGTGAGCTAGAGAGAAGAAAGATTGATGAAGTGAGAGCGAAGTGAAGTAGGAGACATTGAGAGAATGAGCAAGAGAGAGAGAAGAGAGAGAGCAGAGAATGAGAGAGAGAGAGAGAGAAAGAGTGAGCAGAGAGTAGAGGGTAGAGAGGAAGAATGAGAGAGAGAGAGAACTGAGAGAAGTACCTGAGAGAGGAAGAGATCCGGGAAGAGGAGTATGAGAGAGAAGAGTATGAGAGAGGAGCGAAAAGAGTTAGAAAGGCGAGTATGGAGAAGAGAAGTTCAGAGAGAGTAGAGATCGAGAGGAGTAAAGAGGAAGAGATCGAGAAGCAGGGCAGGAGAGAGAGGAAGAGATGAGAGAGAGCGAAAGAGTAGAAAGAGAAAGAGATGAGAAGAGATGAGAACAGAGAGAAGAGAAAAGGAAGAGATGGTAGAGGAGAAGAGATGAGAGAAGACGAGGGATGTGAGCGTGACGTGAAACGTTGTGATGTAATGTGAGCGTGACGTGAAACGTTGTGATGTAATGTGAGCGTGACGTGAAACGTTGTGATGTAATGTGAGCGTGATGTGAGCGTGACGTGAAACGTTGTGATGTAATGTGAGCGTGACGTGAAACGTTGTGATGTGATGTGAGCGTGACGTGAAACGTCGTGATGTGATGTGAGCGTGATGTGACGTGAATATCGTTGTGATGTAATGTGAGCGTGATGTGATGTGAGTGTGATGTGACGTGAATATCGTTGTGATGTAATGTGAGCGTGATGTGATGTGAGTGTGATGTGACGTGAATATCGTTGTGATGTAATGTGAGCGTGATGTGAGCGTGACTGTGACGTGAATCGTTGTGATGTGATGAGAGAGCGCGTGCGTGCGTGTGTTAACGTGAATTCTCGCGTCGCGCGTGTTTCAGCTCGCGCTCTACGTGCTGTCGTTCCTCGACCCGAGGGACCTGCTGCGCGCCGCGCAGACCTGCCGCTACTGGCGCATCCTCGCCGAGGACAACCTGCTGTGGCGGGAGAAGTGCCGCGAGGCCAGCATAGACGAGGCCGTCGTGCTAAACAAGTGAGCATCTCTCCGTTGCTCCCGCGCGCGACGCAACGATTGAGTGCGGGGAGGCCCGGAATTACTGACGTCAGATTCGCGAACGTCGACATTGCGAACGTTATTTAATTTTATTTATTTATTTATTTTTATTTGTTATCTTCCTTCAATATTTATATATATATATATGTATATACCTATAGGGTTCTGAGAACTTCAAGCGTAACAAACATAGTTGCGTTTCTGAAGATAATTGAGTTCCATGTTGAGAATGATCAACTTTCAACTTTCCGGTAAAGATGAGACATTTTCCGTGCGGTAATCGAACACGTTGCAAAAAAAAATTTTGTAAGTTTTTCGTAACGAATTATTATCGTCGTGTATTTACGTGCCTCGAACAACGTTGTCGCGAGTTTACGATTAATCGTGTTGCGTTCTCGCGCGCGCGTGTTTGTGTAGGAAGCGGCGACCGGTGCCCGGGCCGCACAAGAGCCAGTGGAAGAGCGCATACATGCGGCAGCATCAGATCGAGATGAACTGGAGAGTGGGAACGATCCGACCCTTCAAGGTAACATGGCCGTTCCCTTCGTGTACATACCTCGTGCCAGTCATTCCCATTATATCGATATTATATCGACAGCTGCTCCACCAGATTTGTTTTATGGCCGACAAAACAGCGGTTGTTGGTTTTTAACTGGCTTTCCATCGCTTAAAGATGTTGTGTTATCGCAAAGAAGAATTTTAGAATGGCAGTGGCCAGAGTAAACGTTTGCGTTCAGCTCAATGAGAGCATGCCCAGTAACAGCAAACTAATGCTATGCTAAACGTGTTGCTCATTCTACATATAACCAGGAGTCAATCATCACATTTGTGATCATTTGTGATTATTTGCGATCATTTGTGATTATTTGCGATCATTTGTGATTATTTGTGTAATAATTTGTGATTATTTGTCATCATTTGTCATCATTCGTCATTATTTACTCCTGAATATAACCTACCCTCATTCCTCGCCCTTTTTTCCTACGTATAAACGACCGGTGGGCCCATCCGACGAGTCGGCGGCGCAACATGCCGCTCTGCAAGTGCCCCCAACAGGTGGCACCTCTCCCATTTTCCCTGCTTCTTCGTAGATCGTAGTAGGTTCCGCTCGCTCGCGTTCACGGTCCGATCCTCGCGTCGTTGCAGATGCTGAAGGGACACGACGACCACGTAATCACGTGCCTGCAGTTCTGCGGCAACCGCGTCGTTAGCGGCTCCGACGACAACACACTCAAGGTGTGGTCGGCAACGACGGGAAAGGTACGTGCAGAAAGAAGCATCGCGGACCTTACTGTCGAGGTCGCCTTCGTAAGCGTGTCCGGAGGTGTAGTGAGACTGAAAATCGAATGAGTTTTTTTATTGTAGGGAGTGTGGTGTGATAATGTTCCACGTTAAGGGTGGCTTGAATATATCCAGGAAAATAAATCATTGTGTATAACAATAAAATTGGATTAGAAGCTTGAATAAGATTGATTGATTGATTGATGAGTGGATGGATTGACTAATACACAGTATTGGTGTATCAATCGATTAGTTTATTGGCTGTTTGTTTGTGTGCTTGGTTGATTGCTTGATTGGTCGATTGATCGACCAATGGAATGGTTGGATTGTGTGACTGATCGTGACTGTGAATCATTGATTGATTGATTAATTGATGTATTGATTGATTGATTGATTGATTGGCTACGCAGTGTCTGAGGACTCTCGTCGGTCACACGGGCGGCGTCTGGTCGTCGCAGATGTACGGCAACATCATCATCAGCGGCTCGACCGACCGGACGCTGAAGGTGTGGAATGCGGACACTGGTCAGTGCATCCACACGCTGTATGGCCACACATCGACCGTGCGCTGCATGCACCTACACGGCAGCAAGTAAGTAACGAACTAACGATGGAAGAGGGGAAGAGGTGAGACAGAGTAGAGAGAGGGTAACAGATGAGGCACAGAGTAGAGAGGGGAAGAGTTGAGACACAGAGTAGAGAGAAGGGAAGAGATGAGGCACAGAGTAGAGAGGGGAAGAGTTGAGACACAGAGTAGAGAGAAGGGAAGAGATGAGGCACAGAGTAGAGAGGGGAAGAGTTGAGACACAGAGTAGAGAGAAGGGAAGAGATGAGGCACAGAGTAGAGAGGGGAAGAGTTGAGACACAGAGTAGAGAGGGGAAAGCGATTAGACAGAGAATGGAGAGGAAGAGAAGAGAGAGAGAGGGAGGCGAGGGAGGAGTAGATGAGACACATGGTAGAGAAGGAAAGAGGTGTGTCAGTGGAAGTGTTGGTGTTAGAAAAAAGGAGAAATGAGACACACAGTAGAGAGAGAGAAACAAAACACACAGGAGAGAGGGAGAAATGAAACACACAGTAGAGAGGGAGAAATGAAACACACAGCCTAGCAGAGAGCGGGAAATGAAACACTACAGTAGAGCAGGGAGAAATGAAACACAACAGTAGAGAGGGAAGCAAATGAACACTACAGTAGAGAGGGAGAAATGAAACACACAGTAGAGGAGAATGAACCCGAGAAGAGAAATGAAACACTACAGTAAGAGAGGGAAGACAAAGTAGAGAGAACAATAAAACAGTAGAGAGGAGAAATGAAAACACAGTAAGGAGATGAAACTATGAGAGGGGAATGAACCTAGTAGAGAGGAGAAATGAAAACACAGTAGTACGAGGGGGGGGAAGGAGAGAGAGAGAGAGAAATTAAAAACACAGTTAGAGACAGAGAGAATGGAAACACTACAGTGAGAAGGAGAAGAACAACACAGTGTAGAGAGAGAGAGAGAAATGAAACACACAGTAAGAGAGAGAGAAATGAAAACACTACTCGTCTACAGTAGAGGAAGAGAAAGAACACTACAGTACGAGAGGGAGAAATGCAAACACACTAGTAGAGATGGAGAAATGCAAACACTACAGTAGAGAGGGAGAAATAAACACATACAGTAGAGCAGGGAGAAATGCAAACACAGTGTATGTTAGAGAGAGAAGAGAAATTAAGAAAACACAGTAGAGGAGAGAAATGAAACACTACAGTTAGAGATGGAGAAAATGGAAACACTACAGTAGAGAGGGAGAAATGAAAACACACAGTAGAGAGGGAGAAATGAAACACTACAGTAGAGAGGGAGAATTAAACACAGCAGTAGAAGAGGGAGAAATGAAACACACAAGTGAGAGGGAGAAATGAAACACTACAGCTTAAAGAGAGAGAGGAAATTAAAAACACAGTTAGAGAAAGAGAAAATGAAACCACACAGTAGTAGAGAGCAGCAAAGAAACACTTACAGTAGAGAAGAGAGAAATTGAAACACACAGTAAGAGAAAAGAGAAATGACACACTACGGTAGAGAGCGGAGAAATTGAAACACACAGTAGAGAGAAGAAATGAAACACTACAATAGAGAGGGAGAATATGAAACACTTACAGTAGAGAGTCCGGAGATAATGAAAACACATCTAGAGAGAGAGAGAGAAAATTAAAAAACACAGTAGAGAGAGAGAAATGAAACACTACTGTCTACAGTAGAGAGGGAGAAATGAAAAACTACAGTAGAGAGGGAGAAATGAAACACTACAGTAGAGAGGGAGAAATGAAACACTACGTAAGAGGGAGAAATGAAACACAGTGTAGAGAGAGAGAAGAGAGAGAAATTAAAAACACAGTAGAGAGAGAGAAATGAAACACTACTGTCTACAGTAGAGAGGGAGAAATGAAACACACAGTAGAGAAAGAGAAATGAAACACACAGTAGAGAGAGAGAAATGAAACCACTACAGGAGAGAGAGAGAAATGAAACACACAGTAGAGAGAGAGAAATGAAACACAGTGTAGAGAGAGAGATAGAGAGAAATGAAACACACAGTAGAGAGGGAGAAATGAAACACTACAGTAGAGAGGGAGAAATGAAACACACGGTTATAGAGAGGCGAGAAATGAAACACACAGTAGAGACAGAGAGAAATGAAACAACACAGTATGAGAGGGGAGTAATGAAACACCACTGTGTAGAGAGAGAAGAGAAACTGCAAACACACAGTAGAGAGAGCAGAAATGAAAACACACCAGAGAGAGCAGAGAAAATTGAAACAGCAGTTAGAGAGGGAGAAATGAAACACACAGTAAGAGAGGAGAAATTAAACACACAGTAGAGAGCGGGAGAAATGAAACACTACAGTACGAGAGGAGCAGAAATTAAAAACACAGTAGAGAAAGAGCCAAATGAAACACACAGGTAGAGAGGAGAAATTAAACACCACCAGTAGCAGAAGGAAGAAATTGAAACACTACAGAGAGAGAGAGAGAGAAATTGAAACACTACAGTAGAGCAGCCGGAGAAATGAAACACCACAAGTAGAGAGGGAGAACATGGCAAAACACTACAGGAGGATGAGAGAGAATGAAACACACAGTAGAGAGGGCAGAAATTGAAACCACTACAGGAGAGAGAGAGAAATGAAACACACAGTAGAGAGATGAAGAAATGACAACACCCCAGTGTAGAGACCGAAGAGAGAGAGAAATGAAACACACCGGTTAGGAGAGGGAGAAATGGTGAAACACTACAGTAGCAGAGGGAAGAAATGAAACACACGTAGAGAGGCCGAGAAAATGAAACACACAGTATGAGAGCGCGACCAGAAATGCAAACACCACAGTTAGAGACGCGGAGTAATGAAACACAGTGTAGAGCAGCCCAGAGAGCCAGAAATGTGAAACAACAACAGTTAGAGAGAAGAGAAACTGAAACACACAGTAGAGAGTAGAGAAATGAACACAGCTATCAGAGGAGAAATGAAACACACAGTAGAGATGGGAGAAATGGACAACACACAGTTAGAGAGGCGAGAAATTGAAACACACAGTAGCAAAAATAAGACACAAAGTAGAGAGAGAGCAGAAAATGAAACGACAATAGAGAGAGAGGAAGGAGCATGTGCAGACAGCATGTGGCCCTTGGGGAGTAACAACGGGAGTGATTACGACGGCGTCTGTGCGTCTTGCGGTCTCATTGTATCTGCAGAGATGCCAACCACTACGGATTTATCCCGCTATATTTATTTACGAATTATCTGATTACCTTTTGCCACCACTACGACCATCTTGTATACAAACTACGAATTTAACTGTGTCGCGAAAAAAAAAAAGGCAAGTTCATTATTGTCATTTTTTTTATATTTATTGTCATTTTTGACCCTCAGAATGCAGGAAATTGCATCTCAGAATCAAAAAATCTTCCGGAGGGCATGCCGGACCCCCCTAGCAAACTGGGGTCACTACTAATTTGATGGCCAGAAACTACAGATCGCTTCAAATATGTGTTTGCATCTCTGAGTCATTGATTGGTTGATTGATTGATTGATTGGTCGATTGATTGACCAATGGAATGGTTGGATTGTCTGACTGATCGTGACATGCAATCCTTGTGAATCATTGATTGATGTATTGGTGAGAGAAAAAGCGAGTGATAACGATGGCGTCTGCGCGTGTTCTCGCGTCTCGGCAGGGTGGTGAGCGGCTCGCGCGACGCTACGCTGCGCGTCTGGGACGTCGAGTCCGGCGAGTGCCTGCACGTGCTGATGGGGCACGTCGCGGCCGTGCGCTGCGTGCAGTACGACGGCAAGCGCGTCGTCAGCGGCGCCTACGACTACACGGTGAAGGTGTGGAACCCGGAGACGGAGGAGTGCCTGCACACGCTGCAGGGACACACCAACCGCGTCTACTCGCTGCAGGTACGCCGGCCTTTGTACGCAGGTGGGGTAACCGTTCTGTGGAGAGTGGAAGGTGGAAGTTCCAGCAGCGTCCTTTGTACGCAGGTGGGGTGGCCGTTCTGTGGAGGTGAATGAGAGTGGAAGGTGGAAGTGCCAGCAGCGTCCTTTGTACGCAGGTGGGGTGGCCGTTCAGTAGAGGTGAATGGGAGTGGAAAGCGGAAGGTGTAAGTGCGAGTTGAGGGGACCGCCGAACGTGGAGTTTTTGGTTTCCCATGTTAGACGAGGCGAGCGGCGAGTTAAATAACTCGGTCGTTGCCGCTCGGACGGATGTTTTGTCGGTTGGACGACAATGTACAATCTACCGCGCGGCAGCGTTTTTTGCACCCCCAAAAAAAGGAGGCATGAGTTTATGGTCTCCAAAGTTAGATGAGGAGAACGTAAGTTAAATAACTCGGTCGCTGCCACTCATCTCAATCTTACGACAATGTACCGCGACAACGTATCGTGACGACAATGTATCGCGACAATGTATCGCGACAACGTATCGTGACGACAATGTATCGCGACAATGTATCGCGACAACGTATCGTGACGACAATGTATCGCGACAATGTATCGTGACAACAATGTATCGCGACAATGTATCGTGACAACAATGTATTCGCTCGTGCTTCAGTTTGAGTTTCGTGGTTTGACAAATTTGGATGAGAAGAATGCGAGTTAAATAACTCGATCGCTACAACTCGATCGCACAACGTATCGTGATGACAATGTATTCGCTCGTCTTACTCTCACGACGACGTATTCGCTTTGCGCTTCAGTTTGACGGGGTGCACGTGGTCAGCGGCTCGCTGGACACGTCGATCCGGGTGTGGGAGGTGGAGACGGGAAACTGCCTGCACACGCTGATGGGCCACCAGTCGCTGACCAGCGGCATGGAGCTGAAGGACAACACGCTTGTGTCCGGTAACGCCGACTCGACAGTCAAGGTGTGGAACATCGAGACCGGACAGTGTCTGCAGACGCTCACAGGTAAGGCGGAGAGACCCGGCTCTGCGGTTCCCGATGTTTTACAGGTGCGTGAGACCCGGCGGGGGCTGCAGGAGGTCGGTTTCTGATGTTTTGCCGGAGTACGTTTGCCTTTTTCTGCTTGAGTGGCAGGAAATGCACATGACGCTTAATTTTGCGATTGCCGATTTTCACGACGTGAGCGAAGGGAATTTTGGTTTCGTTCTCATGTGGCCGACCGGGAAATTATATTTATGCAGTAACGTCTGCTCAACTACTGACGCGAGATTGAGGTGGTCAGAGGTTTTGTGATGGTTAGACATTAATCGTGATTGTTATTGTCACAGTCGTCATCGTAGTCATCATTTCATGTGCATGATTACGATGATGTTGAAATTCTAACATAACATTAATAATAACAGTACAATAATAGTGCGTACAACAACCCTAACCCTAACCCTAACCCTAACCATGTGTAATGGCATCGATCGAAAGATGATAGTAATAGTATAAGAAGAGGAATAGAAGTAGAATAGAATAGAATATAGAAGATAGGAGATAGAAGTACAGTACACAATCTATTATCTGAAACCCTTGGGACCAGACACGTTTCGGAATTTTTTACAGTTTGGAATGGTAGTACAGTACAGATATACATGGCGTATATCCTGCAATGCAACTATCTAGGCCAAGTGCTGTACCGGTACAGTACAATATGTATGAGTAATACCAAACACACTAATATTTCTGCAGTGAACCTTGTGCAGCCAAACGCGAGCTTTTGTGTGCAGACGACCTCCACGAAAAAACCTTCGGTTTTCGGTGCTTTTCGGTTTTTAGAATTTCGGATAATAGATCGTATACTGTATAAGAACAGGAATAGAAGTAGAATAGAATAGAATATAGAAGATGGGAGATAGAAGTAGAAGAAGACAAGAAGAGCTGCGTGCTTGACCCGCGTTCTCCGTGTCCGACACAGGTCCGCACAAGCACCAGAGCGCCGTCACGTGTCTGCAGTTCAACTCGAAGTTTGTGATAACGTCGTCGGACGACGGCACGGTGAAGCTGTGGGACCTGAAGACGGGCGAGTTCATCCGCAACCTGGTGGCGCTGGACAGTGGAGGCAGCGGCGGAGTTGTCTGGCGCATCCGGTGAGTGTTCGCTTGTCAAGAGATCTCGACGACACAACCTTCGCGCCGGACTCGTCTGCGCCGGGTGTCTGTACGCGGCGATTCGTTCTACGCTCCTTGTACTCGGCAGTCTATCCACTTGACGTCTGTTCGCTCGACGATTTATTCACTCGACCGTCTATCTCGACGTACCGTACATCTCTGCTCTCCGTCCTGTCGCAACCTCTCTCTCACACGCTCTCTTGTCCACACCCCTCTCTCACGCTCTCTCGTCGCCGCCCGGCCTACATGCTAATACGTCACCAGACCACTCGACGCCATACGCTAAACATGGTTTACATAAGGTAGCATTTCTTTCTACACAGCATATATATATATAAATATATATATATATATATTCAAATTATATTTTACGATGCCACTTCCCAGTCGCACGTCGGCGGATATCCGTACGACGCGCCGAAAATCTTGTGAGAAGTGCGCACTGAGAATCGGGATTGCATTTGTGCGGACTGCACGCGCGTGTCCTCTGCAGGTCGAAGCTAGGCGAATCGAAGCTAGGCGAATCGAATTCGCGGCGGCCATTATTTTGCGAGGTGGTGGAGCGCGGTGAAGGACGAAACATGGGCCTGATGTTCGGTACGCACGAATTTTGCGGCTCGGTGATTTACTGTAAGTTACGGCTGGAGGTTCGGGGTTCGAATCCCACCTTGGTCACTGCTGTTTTGATTTTGGGTAAAGCCTTGAGGTAAGGGAGCATGCTGAACTGGTCTGCCTCCTGCCTGATAGACGAGAGTGGAAGACGTTTCCTCTACAAAGTTTTATATCACACCGCAAAATCTATTATATTTCCTAATCCCCATTTCTTATTTTTAATTGTTAGTGCATGTGCACGAAGCATCAATTTTAAATTGTTATGCTTACCGTTATTTTTTCAGGGCCAACCAAACTAAACTAGTGTGCGCCGTCGGATCGCGGAACGGCACGGAGGAAACCAAATTGCTCGTCTTGGACTTTGATGCCGAAGTGAAATGACGACAGTAAAGTGGCACCATCTGGTGGTAGTAAATTGAAGGAATCGTGCGAAGCAGTCTCTTGCAGCCGTGAGACGTGTCGCTGCCAGTGTTCTTGAGTCGTGAGCGACGAAAGGGCGCGCGATCACGAAATTTTCGTTGAACATATAGATGTCTACAATCAAACGACCCCGCCTGCGTGTGCATGCATAGGGGGGCGTTGGCCGGCGGGGATAGGGGGCGTCGGGTACACTTCGATCTCCCGGCAACGGGAACTGCCGCCGTGGCGACGAGCGGCGCAGGGATGCTGCGCACCCGGATGCAACCGCCTCCATCTTCTCGAAGCCACCGAAGCAGTGAAGCCGATCTGCAGTAGTCGTAGACTGGGTACCAACGCCGCGCACCTCCCACCTAACCCACCGGTATTTCTCGCAAGGCCAGTCTATCGGCAGGAAATCGCCGCAATCGCTCGACTGCCGAATGAGCTTTTCGCCGACAACCGTGGCGCCCCCTCCGTCGAAGCTGACGAACTACGCGTGCCGAGCATCGCTTCCAGGTGGCGCTGTGACAGGGTCGACGCTAGTTTACGCGCGTGTTTGTGCCGAGCATCGCCTTCAGGTGGCGCTGTGACAGAGTCGACGCTAGTTTACGCGCGTGTTTGTGCCGAGCATCGCTTCCAGATGGCGCTGTGACAGCGAGTCAACGCTAGTTTACGTGTCTGTTTGCGTGTGCGTGTGTGTGTGCGCGTGCGTGCGTGCGTGCGTGCGTGTGCATGTTTGCATACATGTGCGCGTACGCGTCCATGAAGATGACCGAGTGTTTGCGGTGGACGGCAGGAACGAGGGACAAAGGGAGCGTAGACTGTGAGTGCGTGTCGTGGCAACAATACGAGCAGCCGTAGGTAGAAACGGTAGCGTACGCCCGCAGCGTAAACGCGGTGAGCTCAGGATTGGTTGGGGGGGGGGGCGGTAACTTGCAGCAGGGTGCAGCCACTTAGATTTGCCCGTAGTTTATAGTTTCAAGCGAGCAAACGCATCAAAAAGATGATGCACGGGCTAAAAGCTACCTACATAGGGTCGACATCGCTTCGTAAGACGATATAGGAGGGGGTGTACACAAAAAGACTTCTAGTCTCTGTTTTTCTCTCCTCACAATGTGGGGATCCACTGGGGAGGATTTGGGTTTCCTTTCACCAAGTATTGTGTAAAAAGGAAGGTTACCTCGGGAGAGGGTTAATTGTTGTAAATAGTTCATAGATTTCGTAGACGTCTAGGTAGAGTCACGCGCCTTTGAGCCAAGAAGGCATTTCGAAGAGAGAGAGAGAGAGAGAGAGAGAGAGAGAGAGAGAGAGTGAGTGAGTGAGAGGGAGATAGAGAGAGAGTGAGTGAGAGAGAGCGAGAGAGAGAATTTCGTGTGTAAATAACGGCAAGGGAATTTTTGCACGGGTTTATAAATCTTATAATCCGTATATGCGGTGACAATTGTGCGCAGGGGCGTAACGAGCAAAGGTGTTTCTTTTCTGCTGCCGGATGTCTCGAGAGAAGACGACGAGAGGTGCTGGTGGGGTCGTGAAACCACCGTTCCCGCCCCCCGGGTGCTGCAGCCAGGTGCACTGCTGCTAATCTTCAATCAATGAGAGTGCACCAGCAGCGATACAAGGCGGCTGCATCGCGTGCCTGAAGATACTGGCTGCGGCGACAGTGGTAGCAGCGCTAGTGGAAGAGAGATGCTCTGAGAGATATTTCTCCCATAGTTGTACCGTCGCGGTCGCGCCTGGGAGAAGGATTTCTCCCCGATTTTATTGTCACGATCACGCCACTTCCGCCCAGGGAGGGGATTCTCTCGGATTTGGCCGGCACGGTGAGGCCACTCCCGCCCGCGAGAGGGAATTCTCCCGGATTTGGCCGGCACGGTGATGCTGCTTCTGCCCGGGAAAGGGAATTCTTCCGGATTTGGTCATGGTGATGCCACTTCTGCCCGCGAGAGGGAATTCTCCGGGATTTAGACATTGTGGCCACGCCAATCCACGCTTGATGATCACTGCCTTCCGTCGATCACACGGCTTATGATGTCTGAAGTATGAAGAACTTTCGTGCGTGTTCGAAGGGTTGGGGGAGCAGGGGGCTGCCACTCCTTGCCGCCCGCACTTCTCAAGGAGAGAGGCTTGGCTACTATCTGTTGGGGGGTCACTGCCAAAGTTCGGTGTTAATAGAGTCGATGCTTTGCAAAGTTCAATACTCACCGCGTTCTGCTTTCGAACGCGGGCCGACGGTGCTCTCCTGCTGATGTGTCTGATGCATCGCTTCGGGCACGGCGGCTGCGAGGTTACACAGAGGAAATGTGCATAATTACTGTACTCGTTGTTGTTTGTTCCCTTCTTCTTTCTTCTCTGCGAGACATCAGGTTTGCGCTGTCTTCTCTTCGCCATTGTCTCCTCATTGCCTTGCTTCCGTTGTTTGTTTGCTGTGCGTAGCCGTTGTTTTTTTCCCCTTTTACCTTTAGCAGAGTTTATTATAGTTTGAGTGCGTGCGTGCGTGTGTGCGTGCGTGCGTGCGTGTGTGTGTGAACCAGGGCTGAGAGTCCGGGTATGATGACGTTTAGTGTGATGAGGTCATGCGTGATGACATCCCGTGTGCTGACGTCAGGTGTGATGACGTCGTTGGTGCAAAGGCGTCCTTGTTGTGAAGGGTGGCTGTTTTATTATTAGATGTACGCTAGGGGATAGTAATCGATCAGTGAGAGAACTTAGGGGAGTCGTGAGTGGATTTTATTTACATTGGTTGCTGCAGATTTTGATATTCTGATTGTCGTCAGTATTTTGTAAAAATGGTCAAAATAAAATTATGTTGGTGTATAATTGCCGGGTTTCGGATCTTGGTTTTAATCTTCTGCATTTTCTACGAATCGGCATTTGATCGTAGGGCATGATTAGATTATTAATTAATAATTCGTAAATATAAAAAACATTAGATCAATGAAATTTAAATGTTTCACCATACGGTACTTTTATTTTTCACATTTTTTTTTCGATGCTTAATATCGTCAAGAGACGATCGAACATCATTTGTCGATATTAAATATGGATGATCGTCGTCGTTGTACACGTTACACTTCCTACCCTTCAATAGTCAATAGCAGAATTTTGCGAAAACCGCCACCAGACGGCTCTCTCAAGCGAGATTGGTGCGGATTTAGACTATGCTTACAGCCTTACATGATGGTTCATATGGGGACTGAATATAGTAGATTTAATAGACAGAATTAGTAATTAACTGGCTACACTGTACATAAATCAATGTTTATTACTGTGAGCCTTTATTTGGGGGGAGAGATTTTGACTTGGGGTAATCAGGTACTGCGGGACTTGTTTATTACTGTTTTAACGATGTCTTCTCATATATATATTATGGGTAATGGTAAAGAAAATACAACCTAGCAATCAACAACAAATTCCATGTTCGCCATCATAAACAACGAGAAAGGCGTGTGTTGATGTGGAAACTTACTGATTATCGACTTAATCCCGCGTGCTCTATCACGTACAAAATTCCGAGCGACAAAGGGGAAAGCAATTTCTCTATTACTATAGTCTCGTATAGCTTTGCGTCATTGGGAGATGAGGAATCCCCGCCTATAAACACGGTCATTAGTTGACATTTGTAGTTGATTGCCTGCATAGTCGCTGCCATGCATGCGTCTGTTTACGAAGTTCACTAATTTTGTTCCATTTTATTCCTATTTTAACCCTTTAGTCGTAACGTTATTAACGCTCATGCGTCCATTGCGAATTTCCACGAGAAACGGAATTCACGACTGTACGGGTTTGTCTAATTAATTATCTAACACGCTGAAATGGTAAGGCGGCTTTCTTCAGCCAACTATATTGTTTTTCAATCGCCAGTAGACAGTACGGTATCTAACAGCATTATTTGTAATGTAATATATTCGAGTGTTGTAACTCGTCACGTGCTGTCAGATTTTATGGAATTGTGTACACATTCTGTAGATCGTTGTTCGATTAGTACACTGCCGTCAGCGATGAGCTATGGAGAAGGTTGTTACAAAAAGTATAATTGTTTATCGTTAAATTATAGCCCACGAAAATGGGTTCCTCTTATAACTAACAGAAAAGAAGGCACCAGCGTGTAAAGTGCTTTGAACTCCCGCGCACACTCTCGTACGCGTGCGGCGTGTGTACATATAAAAATCCAGAAATGCTCATAATTTACTACGTAATACTAACATACTCAGATCTAGTGCTAAATATTACTAATGTTCACGACTGATACTCAACTTATCATGCGCATGCAGTGAATATACATAAAATACACGGCTGTCCCAATATATTACATAACAAATACACGCGTCTCAAGCACGGCTAGTGCAAAAATACACACACGCACTTGCCTCTATATAGACTCTACACACTCAATCATCTCTCCAGCTTGCCTGCTTAGTAGATTGGTCCGTGAATGTTTGAGTTATCACAGCATAAGCGGAGCGCGTAACACGATTCCACGACTGGTGAAAGACGGGCTGTGGGGGTTTCAAGTTTTTCCCGACAGCGCCTATCGCAAAGGCAGCATTTCACGCTGAGCACCTCTATATACGCGCAGGAAGGAAACTGCGCAACGCCAAGGGGGGCGAATGCAACGTGCAATATCGCTAGTCAAATGCAATATTTTCAAGTTTGTTGAAATCAAACTTTCATCGAACGCCGAAATTGCGCGAATGGTACAGCGCGCACACGCACGCACTTCGCGTTTTCATCCTTCCCGTGATCGTAATGGAATAGTTCACCGGCGCTCCTACAGGTGGCGGTAGCTACGCTTCTCCTCTGCATATCACATCGTCTGCACGATCACTGAAGATACTTGTAGATCTTGAAGCAATGGTTTCCGGAGTCTGCAACGACGACGTGGCCGTCTGACGTCACCGTTAGACCCTGCGGTCCGTAGAGTGGGTCCCCCGTCGTATTGATGTAGGAGAGAAACGATCCCTGACTGTCGAATACCTGAAATACAAGCGTGAGTTGCTTTATGCTTAGCTTTGATATCAATGACAATCGCCGGCATCATCGTCAATCAATGAATCATCGTCATCACCATCAATCAATGCGACATCATCATCATTATCATCAGCATCATACTTATCATCTGCAGCAACAGCAACAGCAACAGCACCATCACCGTAGCCCTAAGTGCCGTAACCAGTAATAAACATCATCCTATCCAATCACCGTCCTGGACATCATTTCTATCCTTGAACCGCTGCTACCACCACCACATCATCATCACCACCACCACCGCCACCACCACCATCATCATCATCGCCAATGATTTAGTGTATTGATTTGATTGATTGATTCGATTTCCATCTTACCTGTATCCGGCTGTTACCCCAGTCCGCGACCAGGATGTTTCCCAGCTTGTCAACGGCCACTCCCGTCGGAGCGTTGAACTGCCCGTTGCCTTCTCCGTTCGACCCGAACGAGAACAGGAAGCCTCCCTCGGAGTCGAACACCTTCACGGCGTGATTGTGGAAGTCCGAGATGACAATGTCGTTCTTCGCGTTCACGGCGACGAAGTGCGGCCCCGCAAACTGGTGCTCGTCGTTACCGCGGCAACCAAACTTGTGTATCAGCTTGCCGTTCGGCTGGAAGACAAACACGCAGCTGGCCTTGTTGTCAACGACGATGATGTGATTGTTGCGGTCGACTGCGACGCCCTTTGGGCCGAGCAGCTTCCCGGAGCCGATCTTCGAGACAAACTTCCCGTCGGGCGCGAAGATGCTCACCCACTTGTTCTCGTAGTCGGCGACGACGACGTTGCCGTTCGACATCACGGCGACGCCCGTCGGCCGCTGCAGCTGCCCGGGGCTTCGTCCGCGGATTCCGAAGCGGAACTTGAAGTCGCCGGCGGCAGTGAACACCTGCACGTTCTGGTTGTTGCTGTCGGCGACGACGACGCGGCCGCCCGGCGTGCAGAACACGCCCTGCGGGTTCGTGAACTCGCCGCGGTTCCGGCCCTTCGCGCCGCTCCGCCGCACAAGGTCGTCCTCGATCGGGTTGCTCTTGCGGTTCGAGCCGCCGGACCGCGCGCTCGGCGGACGCTTGGTCGCCTTCTGGCGCACGGCCGTGCGTGGGATCTTCGAGCTGGACGGCCGGTCCCCGCTGCTGCGGTCCTCCGACTTGGCGCGGATCTTGAACGGCGATCCCTTGATGTGCTGTCCGTAGAGCCGTATGGACATGTGGTAGCGGCCCTCCTCAGCGACGACGTACGACAGCTCGTAGTCTCCGCCGCGGCCGCCGTCGGCGACCGTCGGCGCGACGACGCGGCCCGCGTCCGGTGCAGCACGTGCACTAGCGACGATCTCCATGAGACCTCCATCAGGTTCGGATGATGAAGAAGGTTCGTTCTGCAGGGCGGCGACGCCGCGTCGGCAAGGATGCTCTGCTGTCTGTTCAGATGGGGCACGTTCAGCCGGAGGCCTCTGCGGGGGATGATAACCTCGGCCGAGGCAGCGCGTCGCAGAACCGTGGAGCACAGCGCAGCGACTTTACCGGAGTCTGGTAGCGCTCAGGCAGATGCCGCAGTTCAGGTGAACTCTTGTCGATCGGGCGTATCGCGTCGGCATCTGGTTCGCTCTGTCGCCATGGCGATTCGCCGGCAGTCTCGAAGGTGGTTGACCTGAAACAAGGGAAGCAGGTGAGTTACCCCAGTTCGCGTTGCGGGGACGCCTCATTCGTAAGACAGGTGCTCTTAATCGGCAGCACATCAACACAGACTATAGTGTCCTTACGCAACAGCCGTAAGTAATACACTATTCTGCTGCACTGCTCGGCGTGCATAGGTAGCTACTAGAGTCAATCACTGAGGCACACACGCACGCACGCCACGACGCACGCACGCACGCCACGCACGCACGCCACGCTTACGCACGCCACGCACGCACACACACACACACACACACACAACACACACATCACACACACAACACATATA
>NW_014577231.1:68272-71263 GCF_000485595.1 Priapulus caudatus
CACACACACACACACACACACACACACACACATATATATATATACATATATATATGCTAGCGGCGCGACATTGGTGCAATTATATGTTACTATAATGCTATATATATGCATGCATTAGCAAATGCAAAAATGAGCCATTAACGTTCCTTTCATCTGGCAGTGTGCGAGATATAGCCTGCCGATCACCAGACACAATGATAAACGAATAACCCGTTTATAATACATGTATGTTTCTGTAATCACGGCCAATCAGTCACGTACGCTACCGTGTGGTGAAGTTTCCGCACGGTAGTCACAACGCACACGGCGCAGGAATGTAAATAATTACAGCGACAGTTTTTAATCGCGACGAGTCTTCGTAATGTATGTAATAACAGGAGGGTAATTGTGATGTATAATTGCTACACTGTTTATTAAGGAATGCTGCCCGGGACGACGAGCGCTATTTAGAGCTCAGTCTATTTAGTTTTAATGTGAATATGCGATTGCACACAATACAAATAGCACAATAACACAATAACACAAGACAAAAAGTGCAGATAATACAAGCACGCAGTAAGTGGTGTGTATTTGTGTGGGGGTGCGTGCGTGTGTGCTCGTGTGCGTGCGCTCGTGTGCGTGCGCGCGTGTGCGTGCGCGCTCGTGTGTACGTGCGCGTGCGTGTGTGTGTAGCGCGTGACATTGAAACCGATGCTGAAAACGAACGTCAAAAACGCTTACGGGGCCCATGCAGCCCCTCTCTTGTTTTCATCGCGAGTGCCGCGAGTATATTTGGCCTAGATACTAACGCATCCGTGCAGAATCCATATAAGTGATACCGGAGATGTTCTCTTATCTATCTTATCTAGGGGAGATTAAACGAGGCTGCCGCCTTCACTCGTTCTACAAGGAAACGAAAACGTCCTCCCACAACCGTATATAATACAGTGTCTATATTACACCGTTTATTTGACAACGGCTATAGCTCATCCGGCTTGGATTTGCCGGCGGATTTTCCCAGACACATAGTGAGAGCAGAATCCATTAAAGGATCTCTCTTCCTCGGCTGACGTTGTAAGAGGCAACAGACATTCCAAGAGATTTGACACAGAAATTCCGTCTGCCAAGAGATTACGGCCCGCCATTAAAAGCATCCGCCTTTGGCTACGACCTTACATGCGAGAGGTCTCGTTAACTTTCTTAGCGGTCTCGTTAAAATTTTCTTAGCGGTCTCGTTAAAATTTTCTATCATTGAGGACACGCTGTATCAGTGCGAGTACGCGATCTCAACGCTATTCACGCTAACACATCGCATAGCGGGGTCGCGCGATGGTACGTGATTTAAATAATGCTCGTTCGCTGCACTATTAAAGTATGCACAGAAGAGGAGATATTCACAGACAAGATATGCCTAGATTCCCTCCGTTGACCAATATATGAGTGAACTGGGTCTATAGGTTGTCGCTCTCGCCCCACCGTGTGTCCGGGACTGCCGAAGGCGGAAAGTTGACGCAGTTGTCCCTGCTAAGTGCCTTTAAGAATGGCCATTTCTAATCCTCTCAAAAAAGTTTTCTCGTTCTTTTTCGCCAAAGGTAGTCAACCGGCGACGACCCCTTTTTGGAAACCCACCCCCGTTGTTATTATTATTATTATTATTATTACTCGTCGCCACGGCGCCGACCCCGCGCAGCGACGCCGCCGCGAGGTCGCAGTCGGCGGCGCCGGAGAACGCGAGCCGGTCATTCTCGTCGACGGCGCCGACGCCGACGGTTTTCTCCGCAAACTCCAGCAGCTTCTCCGACATCTGCTTCTTGACAAGGAGGATCTCCGTCTCCCCGGCGCTTCGCAGCGCGTTCTCGGTGAAGTCGACGCAGCTGGAGAACGACGCGAGCGAGTTCTCGAGCTGCTCGCGCTGCTGCAGAAGCACGTCCTGCTTGGCGGCGTGCATGAGCCTCACGTCGTCGAGCAGCCGCGCCTCTCGCTCTCGCGCAGCCGCCGCGACGCGCTCGAACGCCGCCGACACCTCGGCCTCGGCGTCGGCCGCGCGCGCGGCGAGCGACGCGGACACGTCGCCGACGGCCGCGAGCGCGTCGCGAAGCAGCGGGATCTTCGCGTTGACCTTATCGAGGAGCGTGCGCAGCGATGAGCGGTGCTCCTGGATCGCGTCTGCCAGCACGGTGACGGCGTGGTCGACGTGCTCGAGCTCGGCGCAGAAGTCGCATATCGCCGTCTCGCACGTCTCGCAGTAGAAGCGCAGCTGCTCGCTGTCGTGGCTCGGGCACATGAGCGCCGTCTCGGCGCGTCCGTCCGAGTCCGAGTACTCGCTCATCGCGAGCTCGCTGAGGCTGACGACATGGTGCGAGCGCGTGAGCGTCACGCCGCGGTGCGTGTCTGTGCACGCCATGCACAGCAGGTCACCGCAGTCGGTGCACTTGGACGTCGCGCTCGCGTTGCGGTGGCAGCACGTGCACAGCGACGGCTCCATGAGAACCTCCATCAGGTTCGAGATGAAGAAGTTGTTCTGCAGGGCGGCGACGCCGCGCTCCGGAAGGATGCTCTGCTGTCTGCAGATGGGGCACGTCAGCGTGAGGCTCTGCGGGGGGATGTACTCGCCGAGGCAGCGCTCGCAGAACGTGTGGAGGCACGGCAGGACTTTGGGAGTCTGGTAGCGCTCGAGGCAGATGCCGCAGTTTAGGAACTGCTTGTCGATCGGCTTCGCGTACGGCACGTCGCTCGTCGCCATGGCGATCGCCGGAGCCTCGAAGGTGGTGACCTGAAACAAGAGAGCAGGTGAGTTACCCCAGTTCGTCGGTTGCGCGGACGCCTCATTCGTAGACAGGTGCTCTACTGATGCACATCAATCACAGACTATAGTGTCTTTACGCCAAACCAGCCGTAAGTAATACACTCATTCTGCCTGCACTGCTCGGGTGCATAGGTAGCTATAGGTCAATCACTGACGGCACACACACGCACGCACGCACGCACGCACGCACGCACGCACGCACGCAC
>NW_014577231.1:74082-78804 GCF_000485595.1 Priapulus caudatus
TCGGCTCCCCGGCGCCCCCCTGCCGCCGGCGCCGGCGGCTTGGGGGCGCGGCGGCGACCCCCGTCCGGGCGCCGGGGCCGCTCCCGTCGGCGCCCCCGGCGCGCGTCGCGGCGCTGTCCCCGCCCCGCGCCCCGCGCAGGTGGGGGCCGCCCCCTCCGCCCGGGGGGTGTGCTCCGGCGCCACGGGTGCCGTTGCCCCGGGCGTCCGTGCCCCGCGGTACGCGCGACGCGCCCGCCCGGTGCCCGGCCCCGCCCACCGCCCCGCGGGGAGCGGCCGTGGGCCCCGGTCCGGCGCGCGCGCGCCGCGGCCCGGGGCGCGTGCCGCGACTTAAAAAACCTGTCGCTGTAATTATTTACATTTCCTGCCGCCGCTGTGCGGTTGTGACTACCGTGCGGAAACTTCACACAACTGGTAAGCGATACGTGACATGATTGGCCGCTGATTACAGAAACATACATGTATTATAACGCGTTATTACGTTTATCATTTGTGTCTGTCTGTGATCGGCAGGCCATATTATCTCGCACACTGCCCAGATGAAAGGAACTTTAATGGCCTCATTTTGGCATTGCTAATGCATGCATATAATATAGCCATTATAGTAACATATAATTGCACCAATGTCCGCGCCGCTACCAGATATATATATGTATAATATATATATATATGTGTGTGTGTGTGTGATGTGTGGGTGTGTGTGTGTCTGCTGCTGGAACAATGCTCGTGTCGTGTCGTGCTCTCTCTCTCTCTCTCTCTCTCTCTCTCTCTCTCTCTCTCTCTCTCTCTCTTTCTCTCTCTCGCTCTCTCTCTCGCTCTATCTCTTCCTCTCTATAGTATAATAGACCGACTTCCACTCTCCATTCGCCCCGAAGAAGCAGCAATAAAGCGGTGAGCAGTTAATAAACCCTTATAACCTGTATTCTTGTCCCTTCTCCCTGCAGCACCACATGTAAACCATAAACCCGGCCGGTCGGGGCAGCGTGCGGACTGAATTCTGTAAGCGTACCCCGCAAGCCTCTTATTCCCATCTCTAGTAGTTCTCCTACACTGCGAGAACTAGCGACGACGACGACGACGACGACGACGATGACAGGTTTAAACTCACGAATGTTCTGCCTGCGCTCCTAAACTCCTACAATAAAGCTCCACAACATATGCAACAATATTTGTCATAGGAAGAATCTTCCTATAACAATTAGTGTCATAGGAGAGCGTATATGCATATGTCGTATTTGTCATAGATGCTAGCAGAACAGGCTGTATGTGCAGCGGGCTCGTGGCATGAGGCCGTGCTTGTGGGTTGTCGCTCACTCCATTTATTTGCCCCCTCACACCGTTTATCGAGCTGAGTACGAGTGAGGTACGTGTGACGTAAGTGTGGGGTACGTGTGACGTAAGTGTGGGGTACGGGTGACGTATATATCATTTTTGCTTACAGGCCCCTAATCATGTTGTGACGCCACTGGGGTGAGGTACAGGCGACGTGAGGTTGGAGCACGGGTGACCCAATTAGGGTGGGATACGAAAGGCGATGAGAGTTCGATACGGGCTTGAAACAGATAGTGTGTACCAGAGCAGATACATCAATATCGATGTACGTTCTCTAGATGTACGCGAGCGAACGATTGACGCATATGCTGCGTTAGCAAGAGACAATCAGCGCCATCTGGCGTTCAGCCTCGATCTGGAAGATCGAATGACATCCGCGCAAACGCACGTTCTTTTAACGCTGTCTCGTTTTTTGATTCGTTTTCTGCGCAAGTGTCATTCCACGTATTTTGTAGCGCGAAGGTCGGCGGATGCATTTTTTCGATGTTTTGTCGTCGGTTGATAACATAACCCTATATATACGCATATCTGCGGTGATGAGATTTTGCGTAATGTTGGTTGAGCGAGGCTCGTCACGCGTCTCTCGTGCTCAGCCTCGTAAACGAACCGTGACATGTCACTGCGTGCTTACTGAGAGGGTTCGTGACGCACGCACGCACGCACGCGCACGCGCACACGCACGCACGCTATCATACGTGCGTGTGCACACACGCGCATGCGCATGCGCGTACGTATACCCACAAGAACGGACGCACGCACGCACGCTAGCGCTCACACGCATGTACGCACACACGCATGCGTACGCGCGTACATACACACGCAAGGACGGACGCACGCACAGACGCAAGCATACATGCGCGCGCACACACACGCACGCACACACGCACGCACACACGCACGCACGCACGAATGCGACAACAGCAGTGGCATCCCCAACGGCGAATTCCCCGCAGGCATGCGCGGAACTAGGTTAGTTGCATTACATAAAACGCGAACGAGAAGAGAAGACAAACACGAACTAGGCGAGATGTATAACACATTAAAGACACGTCTCCATCGTACCCGCAACAGATCTGGGGCGCGTTGTCAGAAACAAAATTAGTCTTAACATTAGTCTTAACATTAACTTCCACTCGTAAACCGTTGACAGAAACATCGCAAAGTTACGAGAATGAAAATTCCTCGAAAATATCCTCTTAACATTACGAGAGCCCAGACCCTTTAATATTAAGATGAAAATAACACATTTACACTACGAATTACAATTATAGTGATATTATATTTTATAATAATGAATAAAATGTGTTTTTCTTGAAAACCACGTCAAAATTGTCATCACGTCATGAATTATCTACCGATCATAAAACAAAACAAAACATTTACAAATGGCGTATGGCCACAGTGGTATGGCATTTGTTCTCTTGTTTTAACTACTTTGCCACTTGCCACGACTCTCGCGTCTCGTGTTACAGTGGGGTGTCTATATTCAAGCCGGTACCGGAGATTACGGTACGCATATAATTACTCATATATTGACTAATCGTGCGTCAATAAACTCAATATTCACAGAGAGTATAGCTAAGACATGTGTCTATAGCTATCTAGAATTTTAGAAATGTAATCATCTGTAATTCACTTCCGCGCGCATATATTTGGCATTTGCTAATATATTGACTAATCGTGCGTCAATAAACTCAATATTCACAGATTCAAGCCGGTACGAGAGATCATTTGCATAATATATTCTAGATACCTGTAGACACATGTCTTAGCTATACTCTCTGTGAATATTGAGTTTATTGACGCACGATTAGTCAATATATTAACAAATATATGCGTACCATAATCTCCCGTACCGACTTGAATATAGACACCCGTGTTACAGTGTGAGAATTTGTCTTGTTGTGCAGAATAAATTCACGACCACGTTGTTTTTCATCAAATATTATTTATATGTGGTTAGCCATCATAATATGCATAAATTACTGTGATGTACAATAAATGTGTATGAATTTGAATTTTGTGATCGATTCTCATCCAATCAGCAGCTCTTGTGACATCAAATTATGAAGTTCCTGTTATCGTGAGTTTTCTAATAGCTGCGATGTGTTTCTGTCAACGCTCCTCTCGTAACATTAACATTAGTCGTAAGTGTTATCTTAGCATTAACATTAGCATTAACTTTATGATGTTTCTGACAACGATCCCCTGGATCATAACCTGTAGAATCAGTTGTTGTGGTTGTAAGCACGGAGGGTGACAGAGGGGTAAGATGGTGTTAGACGTGTAGTGTGAAATAGAGGGTAGGGTGGAAGTAAGGGGTAGACGTAAAGGGTGACAGAGGGGTGAAATAGAGGTAGGTGGTGGGCGTGTAGTGTGAAATAGAGGGTAGGGTGGAAGTAAGGGGTAGACGTAAAGGGTGACAGATGGGTGAAATGGAGGTAGGTGATGGGCGTGTAGGGTGAAATAGAGGGTAGGGTGGAAGTAAGTGGTAGGCGCGAAGGGTGACAGAGGGACGAAATGGAGGTAGGTGATGGGCGTGTAGGGTGAAATAGAGGGTAGGGTGGAAGTAAGTGGTAGGCGCGAAGGGTGACAGAGGGACGAAATGGAGGTAGGTGATGGGCGTGTAGGGTGAAATAGAGGGTAGGGTGGAAGTAAGTGGTAGGCGCGAAGGGTGACAGAGGGACGAAATGGAGGTAGGTGATGGGCGTGTAGGGTGAAATAGAGGAGGTGCGGTGGGGGTAATTAATAGGAATGTAGGGTAAGGTGAAGCGAAGTAACAGTGAATGGGGTGGGCCTGGATGTCCAAGTATGTGTTACGGCCTTAACTGTCGACGTGGGAAGGGGGTAGGTGTTAGACGGTGAGGTTTAAGTAGAAGGGGTTGGTAAGAAAGGGGTAAATGTCCCCGGTAAAGTTGGATGCGGTTGAAATGGAAATGAAGTGTCGGAGTGAGTATAATGAGGTTGATTGGAGAGGAGGAGGAGGTTGCGTGGAAGTTCCAATGAAAAGGGTTGAAGGAAGAGGGGTTGGTATGGATTTCGAGCGCTCTAGCTGTAGCCTGAGACGTGGCAGCACGCCGGCGGGAGTTTTCACAGCGAGGGCGTGGCTTTGCATCATTATGCGAGTGGCTAGGTTCGCACTGATCACTTCACTACCTCTACTCTCTCCACGGCGCGATTGTTTACTTCACGGCCGCGTGTCTTTTACGAGGCTCGCCCGTTAAAACAACCGATAGAAAAATCTCCAGGTAGGGGCGCCTGCTATTATTAATAAGAGCATCTTACACGGATAGAAGGATATCAGGGAGGGCTCAGTAAGTATCTGTTTCTGGGTTTATCTCTGTCGAGCTCGCTTTCTCTCTTTCTCTCTCTCTCTCTCTCTCTCTCTCTCTC
>NW_014577231.1:85964-97553 GCF_000485595.1 Priapulus caudatus
CTAATTTACGGATTTCGGTAACAAGTGTACAAGTTCACACACACACACACACACAATCGCCGCTCTCGCACTCAAAACGCCTTTGAAACAGCGGCGTTATTATTGGCCGCGATAAAAAACATCACTGTATGAGTGTGGGAGCGGACCCAGAACGCTTCTGGTGTACACTCTTAACTTTTTGGTCCGAATTTACACCAAAAAAGGTGTAAAAAATACGTCACGAAAATACGTGTGAATGGAGCAGGCTCGTTAACCTTTCGTCGCGGATTACAGACGCGAGAGGTTCCTTATACGCCGTAAGCCGCTAGAAAAGCACGGGCTTACAGAAACCGTAACAAAATCGCTCCGTGTGGCGGGCGAGGTCGTGATAGTATCATAGTATGCATATATGATTTATACCACATACCATATCACACCCATCAACCGCAAGAAAGTGCACGAAACGGACGTTACGTGTGTGTGTATATATCGATGTATCAGTAAATACGACAGATAGCCAGCCAAACAAGCAAACAGACAGATGGGTAGACGGACAGATGAAAGACCTAGCGGGCAGCCAGGCGTGCGGCATGGTGCACACACATACACACATGAATGCATAAAGGTAAATAGACAGAAAACCCAACCGACCGACAGACCGACCAACGGACAGACAGATAGACAGACAGACGGACGGACAAACGGACAGTCAGACAGACAGATATACAGACTTTTAGACGGACGGACGGACTGACGGACGGACAGACGGACAGATAGACAAGCAGGCAGACAGACAGATATACAGACTGACAGACGGACGGACGAACGGACAATCAGACAGGCAGACAGGCAGACAGACAGACATATAAACAAACAAACAAATAGACGGAGGGTCGGACCGGACAATAAACGGTTAAGGTATGTCCTCACAAATCGGCATGATCATATAACGCGGGGACGCAAATGTTTACTTTGCGTTAATTCCTCTCTGTCTCCCACGTTCCGGTCATGCAGGTGGGGGATGTTTGGGTTAGGCGCGTGGTAAATATTGGTACGTACGAGATAGCGGAGCACTTTCTTCCTATAAACGATCACTATACACCCACGCGCACGCACGCACGCACGCACGCACACACGCACACACGCAAACACGCACACACACACACACACACACACACACACATCCCTTGCGAGGCGGCATTAGCATTGCTTTCGCGCAACTGTTGATATCGGGTTAAGCATCCCCATTAAAACCCGGCAGCCGTCATTTAGATCTCGTAAAAATGCAAGTGTTAAAACCAGGAACAGAATGAACCAATAGACTCGCCGCAATATGGCGCGTACTGCCCAATAAGCTGTAACACGCGCGCGCGGCCAGCGCAGCCGCCAGTGCATGCAACGCCAACGTCTGTGCGACAATAACGACCGATTCCTGCTACCCCATGATTACCGCTCAATGACCCGCGATGCCGCTCAATCACCAATATATATAATATATATAGTCTTATATATATCAATATATATATATATATATATACCAGGCAAACACAAGTGCAATATTACGCTATCTGCAAGTCTCGATATCGATCGCCATTTTTTCTTCTAGTATGCATCCTCGATTTTTGCTTCTAGCACTATATACCAAGGAAGCATAAAAACGATGTATAGATAATATGTATGATATATGTGGTAGATAGATAAGAGTATGAGTGTAGTACACGATATAATATGTAGAGTATATGGTACATATATAGAGTAGATATAATTTATGCAAGATCAGATCTCTAATATGTACTCTGATATTCTGTTGTACAACAATCTCATAACACTTGGAGCCTATGCTGCTGCCTTACAACCGCCAGCGCATTGTTACAACGCGCCACATGTGCATTTGACCAGACCTTGACACTTTTTTCAAAATGGGTTATCTATAACACTTTACTGTGCCTCACGCGACCGGAATCAAAGACACGGGCCACGTCGCTGTTGCAAGGACGAGGCGCGCAGCACGCAAACGCACGCACGACACGCGCAAGCTACAACCCAGCTATCTGCAGCAATACATCGCAAGCTACACCCCAAATCTATGCTAACTCAACCACGGTCGCAAGCTAAACCCGATATCTGCTAACCACGCCGCAAGCTCAACCCCCAATATCTGCTACCCCAACAACGCAAGCGTAACATCCGCAATACTCCCTGCAGAAACACAGCACGCCTCATAAAACTACCACATACACAAATACACCTTATGTCCGCCGGCATTACGATAGAAGTTACCTATTTATTCCAACACCAAGCTACACCGGGCCTAATGGAGTATAGTTTCTCTGTAGCCGCCGCCACATAAAACACTACGTGACTAAAAAGACAAGTGCCCGATACATTTCTTTATTCTCGACCCCAATATCTGCTAACGCCCAATTGCACGCCCTAACGCATCAACAGCTATATCTCTCTCATCTCTCCGTCTCTCCTCATCGTCCTCCCTCCAAATATCTCCTGCTAATCCAAATCACCGCAAGCTACACCCCCAACCTCATCTCTCCTACTCATCTCTCTCTCTCTCAACACGCCTCTCTCTCGCCTCTCTAGCAGCCTACTCCCCCAACTCTCTGCTACTTCGTCCAGGCTCTCCGTCTCTCATCTGGCACTTGGGGTCCTACCCGGCTCTCTTTCTTTCTCTCTCTCTCTCTCCTCTCCTCTTACTATCTAATCCTCTCCCTCTCCAAACAGCGAACCACCTTATCTCACTCTCGCTTTCATTTTTTCATTCTCTCGTCTCCTGTCCTCTCTCGTTGATCTCGTCCTGCCCCTAAACAGCGTAACGTCGCAGTTCCGCGTTAATTTCGCTGCAAACAACAGACGACAGAACGCATGCTACCGTGGTGAATAACTGCCCATCCTATCAGCGTCCAGATTGTCTCGCGCGGCATCCTCCACTAACTCGCCCACTTCTTTCAGACTAAATTCTCACAATCGCGCATCCCTCTTCTGTCTACGAACGGTTCTCGGTGCAATGGATCATCTCGCCATCGTCACAGTTCATCTCCTCCTGCCTACTTCTCCATCTAAGCAGCTATCGCTCTCCTCTCGTTCTACGATCTCCCCCTCATCTCTCCCTTTCTGTTAGCACATTCGTCGACTAGTGTCAACTGGAAGGCTCGCCTATTGTCCACCTCCCGCGGCCTCTTAGATCAAAATTGTTATGGGCAAAAATGGTTCCTTACTTCCTATTAAACACTTTCGGAAAGTGTCATCCGAAAATTAATCGATTCCTCGTGGAGAACTCCGAACACTGAAAACACAGCGCAATGTCCAGATAAGATAAAGCGAGGATCTAAATGGCAATTTCCCACAGACGACGCAATTGCCTTTCACCGGCCTTTCGCCCCGCACGGCTTTGCCACTCAAAGCAAGTCCAGTAGTAATAATAAAAGCCCCAGAGCATGAAGAGCCCAACCTTGGTCTCCCCCGCTATATTTGCCTCTTACACACGCGAGTGCACATAAATGGATTACTTAGCCCTACGCGGGTAAAAACTTGCAGACACTGGAAAAACATGGATGTCAACCATAAGCTTGCGATGACTCTTTGGCATGACGGCGGCATAGTGTGGGAATGTGCCAGCTAAGTAATCGTATAAGCAATACTAATAAACCGCTCCTTATCTGATCCACGATGTTTGTATCCAAGGTGAAAAACGCAGCAGTCGCACATCATATATTTACGAATCAAAGCTAGTACACATAACGCCTTACAAATAAAATCAACGAAGCAGTTCAATGCTGCGTGAATTTCATTCCCGGTATTTATTCGTCTCCAGCGGAATAACTTAACACGACGACAAATCAATCTCGTTAAGCGTTTTTCCTTCATTTGGATCTTGAGTGATTACATTCGGCAGGCCATCTAGAATGTTTTTGCGTGCATGTTTTTGTTTTGAACTTCGTGTAATGTTTGTCTCTAGGACGATTATTCAGCGAGTTATCAACTGGAGGAAGTTGGAGAATAAGCATTTAAAGAGGCACTCCCCGGATGTGTACGCGAGAGAACTGCTCTCGCTCCGGACCGACGCCTACTCCGAGACAAATCCAGGTAAGGCCAGAACTATTTTATACGTCAGTATTATAATAAGTAACATGGTAAATAGTTGAGAATCATTCCAGCGGGTTAGTAAATGTAATGTTATTATTTCATAAACGTAGATGAGTATATATGAGATAAACAGCGATTTATAAACGTCCTTTAGTATTAACATAATAAGTTTACATTGTAATAGTTGAGATACATTCAGTGGCCGGTTTATAAACGTAATTTAGTATTATATATAAGTACATGGTAATAGTTGAAAACTATACCGCGATTTATAAACGAATTTAGTATTATCCTACAGTACATGCTAGTAGTTGAAAACTATACAGCCCATATTCTAACGCGTAACTTAGTATCAGATAAGTACCTGCTCATAGTTGAAAACTATATAGGGCAATTTCCTCAGCGTACTTAGTCTATTATTATAATAAGTAGAAAGAATGCATAGCAATATTCCGGCATCATAAATCATATCAAATCTACGGCGATTTATAAAGCGACAGAAGCAGTGTGTTACTGTGAGCTAGCGACCGTCTCATATCTACTATATCAGCGAGTCTAATCAAGTATTGATATCTATTATATGATTATATAATTTAATATACATCTATATTGACTTATATTTATGTCTACTTGATAGACTCCTGTAAGCTATCAACATAGATAATCGGAGATATACCATCTCCCTATTTATCTACTTCTTGATACTTATGTAACGGCGCCTACCCACCTCCGTCTTACAGCAGTTCTATATAATAAGCGCAAAACCGATCAAATTGCGCGTGCGCGTTGCATATTGCTATTGCTAAGAAAACACCCTTAGAAAATCAGATCCCATCTATAAAATGACTAATCAGAAGAACGATGTCCAGCTGGCTACTCCAGAACGTGGCGCCGCCGTCCGTCATTTCAAGTGCGCCCGTCTGTTCTGGTATGCGCGACGAGGTTTTGAACTCTTAATGATATTCCGCTGAATCGCGTCTACAATGAGTTCGCGGTAATACATATCGCTGACTGACATCCCCGCGTGTTCTTCATCCTGAGATTCTGCGATCGCTTCAGCATCCGTAGTCGTCGCCACAGGGGCGGCACCGGTACTTGTTTTCAGATCGAGCACGCCAATGACGCGTGTGCATCGTATGTATAATGTGCCGATTACGCGTATCCGAATTGACTGTCCCTTGTCTGGATGCAATGGGTGGACCACCGAAGGCGACGGTGAGCAGAGAGTCTCACACCTGATATTCCCAACGAGTTGCGAGGCAGGTAATTAAACCAGCTGATTACCTGTTGCTCGCTCAGCGGAATCGAGGAAATTGTGCCAATGTGCGTCTCCCCCCCCCCGTTACGGCAGCAATTTCCCGGCGTGCGGTGCACGTACGCACGCTGGCGCACCGACTCGTCTGCGACGCAACCCGCGCGCGTACAACACAAGCACTTAGAGAGAAGCAGCGGTCGTCTGCCTACTCCGCGACACTGCCTGACGTCATCTATAGCTCCGTCAAGCAAGCATCTCAGGTTGTACTAACATACATGAAAAGACCGAGAGTTCGGTGATAGACGTGAACTTGATGAATACTCTGACCTTTTCAACGTCATGAACCACCGGTGTGTCGCGTTATCGCCGCGTTAGTGTTGCTTTATGATTGATTACTACTATGAACATGACATAGCTCTTATGCATGTCCGATGCTTGCGGAAACTGTTCTGACGTGAGAGTAGTAACTGAGCAGACATCTGCGTTTTCCACCTAAATGGTTTCACCACACTAGAATAATATCTTGCTCCATAACGTTTACTTTTAGCTAGCGGCCTTACGAATATATCTGTTCCCAATATTATCGAGGCATCTTCTAGTCGGGCCCCTCGCTACTAAGCGAGACGAGAGACGCTTGCCAAACCTTAAGAATCGATAGAGGCAATTAGGTGCTTTTAATTAGAGGGCTCTCGGTAAGCATTTGTCCAAAGAAATGCCGTGTGTCGTGTTCCGGCGCGTTGGCTTCAGTCATGCGCCGGCAGGCCACGCAACTCGCGTTAAACCACAAGTTATTGTTGTGTCGCAGCTTGTGTATTTCCTGACAGTGACATGCGCGCCACAAAGGCTGCGATCTATAAAACCTATTGAAGAGAACGTGATTTCTAAAACGCGAATTCGCAAGCATTTGTCTGTCCGGTCGCTGTGCGGCTTTATGTGATGGCACGCTTTAATAGCCATTCGCATACGTGTACATTCTCATCCAATAAATCAACGATTTAATTCCACTGCCGCTGCACGGACGCAAGGTAGCCGTCCGGTCCTAACGTAAGGGGAGCATCACGCACGCAGTCGCACGCACAGGCCACGCACCAGCATTCGAGCGAGGCACCCGGTTCAGCTATGCATGGTTGGGTGCGCTGTGCGCGTGCAAATATCGTTGTGACCGCCAACTAAGTGCAGGAGCACGCCAGCTTCCGCAGCACGCACCGCACGTTCGGTCGCAACGCCACCCAGCACGGCACAAATCGCAGCCGCACGCACGCACCGCACGATGCCACATACTATGCTCCTTACATACTAATAACATATCTATCTTATATATCTCTATTATATATATACCGGATCGCCAATATCAATTGAGCCTATATAGCTCGGAACAGCACATTATGCATATTATATTTAAGAGACAGATCATGGCAACAACCCGTAAGCACCCGACGCGGAAAGCCAGTTAACGAAATTTTCAACGAAATTACATTACGTGTAGTGGAGCGCATTATTATACTAATAAGTGAATTGATAGCCTGATTTGTTGCGCTCAGTCATTATTGCAGAGATGCCTGATTGCTCTGGGCAAGTGCATACATTGCTATGTCATCTCGAATCAACTAATATGTCACGCGTTGAGTTTACCTTTCATCCGTATCTATAAGTGCACCTCTGTAATTGGCTATTTCCTGTATGTGCAGACATCGTTACTTGTAAATGTGCACCTGTTATCGTTTACATAACTACATAACGATATTGCTCACGCATCTTTCATTGTCGCCGAATCTAACATCGTGAAATTCCGTATAATGCGCTCTACTGGCGCGTAACCCCGCTGCTGTACTTTGCGCGCTGTCTTTTATATTATTCTTTATCTGATATATCATATTGTATTATTGGAAGGCGTTCTCTCTTTACGCGGTTAGTACATTCACCTTTTGCATCTCGTCGAGGGACGCCAAAGTGTAGGGTCAATTATCTAGAACACTAACATATATAAAACCCTAATTTAAGAGAGACGCCGTGTAAGCTAACTGCATCTCCTCAAAGTTCACGCCCGGCGAAATTGAAACATGCCTGTACCGCCGATGTTAGATTAAGAAACGAATGACAGTATAACGCGCGCTTTTATTGCTAATGGTCATTTATGATCTCACATTTCGCATCCAAATTTAAATCAAAAACAAGGGAAAAAAGCTAGAAAACCCTCTTCGTAAATTGTCGACAAATCTTGCGTTATATAGATTTTTTGTCGCTGCTTGTGATTTGAAAGAACTTTCTCAAATATGGCAGCACCGATATTGGCGTATGTCATCTTTGGATGACGGCATTCGTCAGTCCTCGCCTTGCACGAAGAAGCAGACATGTCTCTTTTAACTCCCCGTCTTTTCCGAGCAATCAGATCAAGCGACGTTAGAGCGGTGACGTCACGCATAACATCCTTTAAAAGTCACTAACACTTTCATTTGAATGTTTCACAATGGATTTTTACTATTTACTGGTCTCGTTTAACTTGCTATTTGCTACCTCCTTCTCTCAGTGATTAAAGACAGATTCTGATTTCGCTAGCGCGCTGATCCCATTGTTGAGTCTGCCCAACCTCCCCAGCGGTGGCGGACAGCAACATAAGGCGCTCATCATAAATCCCTGTCTCTACTTATACGCATCGCATTCTACCGCCTATATTCCATACATGTGAATAGGACGGAATAAGTGTCCCTAATTAAGGGGTCTCCATAACTTTTGGATCTCTTCTTATCACGCTCGTAAATGTGATTAAACACACACACGTGTTGCAAAATACAGCTAAATAGCTGCGTACTGTACGGGAACGTGTATCAACGTAACGCACACACATACGCTCACGCACCGCACGCCGCCACCTCTTTTTCCTGCACGCACGCAACGTGCCTCATTTCCTAATGTACCCAACGCACGCACTCATTTTCCATGTACGTGCTCACGCACCGCACCTATCATGTTTCCAAATGTACGCCACGCTACGCCCACATTTTCTCAATGTACGCACGGTCGCTCGGTCTCGATCTCGCCACGCACGCGGACGTCGTCTCTCTCTCTCTCTCTCTCCTCTGCTCTGGCATTGCCACATTCCCATAGTACAGCCCGCACGCACACGCAATTCTACTCCACTGTACGCACCGCACGCCCACGGCATTTTCCATGTACGCTGACGCATCGCACGCATTTTTCGCATGTAAGCCCACGCACGCAAGCATGTTTTCCATGTACGCACGCCACCATGCGATTTTTTATGTAGCCGCATGCATTTCCCATTACGCACGCCACAGCTATGCTTTTTCCATGTACGCACCTCACCGCGACCGCATCGCATTTTCCATGTACGTCATCGCCCAGCAAGCCATTTTTCCCATGTACGTCCGCACCCATCGCCATTTTTCCACTGTAGCGCGCCACCACGCCACATGCATGCATTTGTCGCCATGTACGCTCCGACCACAGGCGTGCATTTTTCCATGTACGCGCTCGCACGCGTGCATTTTCCGATGTCTACGCACCGCCAAGTATTGCGCTTCTAGCAGGAGCCATGTAACACGTCCACCAACGTACTAATTATTATAGTAACACACACCATACAAGCGATGTACTCATCGTGATATCTAAATACATTCTCCAACATTGTCATTACCTTTTGGTTGTATTTAATTATCGCGCCCTAGTAGGAGTTGCCTAGTGAGCAACATTATCTGGTATTCGTCCTGTTATCGTTGAGTATAAGTGACCTAAGTAGCGAGTAATCATAGTGGATAGACGTCCGCGCGCGCGCATCACCTCCTAGCCAAGCGAGCGACATCACGTCCCTGCCGTGAAAATGTAGTGGTGATTAATTTTCTGACATAATACCCGGGCCAGTGCATTGCGAATACACTCTCGAACAAGTGATTCATGCAGGTCGTGCCAGTGTGCAGCTCACGCGACCCACCGTCACTGGTGAGAGACTGGATTATCTTTCACCGTAATTACGAATGGTATTCGTATACATTTTACTTGTAGCAAACGCGAGTAAAGATGATTTCGGTTCAATTCAACAATCGTCAATGAGAGCCGCACAGTGGTATACGCCTACCCCCCTCCTTCCCACGCGCACACTCACGACAACCGGCGAATGTAATGTAGAACAAGATAACATCTCCACACCGTGTAACACGTCGACAGATAACCACAAAGGTTGCGCGAAAGCTGAAGAATATTTCAGAATGAAATGCTTCCCTAATAAATTGCGAAACCTAAATGATAAATTATTCGCACGAACACGGTGCTCACCGGATGGTAGGTCCTCTCCAAGGAAGGTACTACCCACGCCCAGTCTGAAAACGCGCGTCGAGATACCAGGCCCAAAAGCGTGACCCGAAGTTCGATGCAAACAACCGACTGCATAACAAGAACCATTTCATGAATCGTCGGGCAATTATTAGTGCAATATTGATGGCGCCGCCGCCGTTTCTAATCAGCAGATATATATGCTATACTGTATATAATTGTATTGATACATATAAGTATAACCGTATTTCCGTTCATGGTGAGTCACGTATAGCTGTATTATTTATACCAATAAATTATATCGCGTCACGAGAGAGCGCTGCAGCTTAAATCTGTGATATAGGTAGGTACCTTCTTGCGTGCTCGCATCATCCGTAGACATGACCTCAGTTGTTACTTACTTCGCAGCGCGCATAGCGATAAATGCCGCATAACTGGGTTCTCCCTTAAGAGTACCAGGAATCTATTACCGCGCGTGACGGGTATCTTATCCAAAATGCCATTAAGTGTAAGGGTATAGGCACGTCTGATGAAGAAATTCTCATATATATCAGTTACAAGCGCTTTGTTAAACGAGGCTTTTGCGTTTTAATTACAGTAGCTAGCGTTCCTTCCGCTAAATAGTGTATGAAAAAATACTCGTTAGAAATAACCACCCGTTCGTCCAGTTACTAATTAGCTTGGCGGAAGAGAAAACACCTTTGCGAGTTTGTGTGGGGTTTGCTCGGGCGTGCGCTCGCTCATCTGAGGAATCGCGGTATCGCTGCGAGCTGGCAGACACTGGTGATCCGGATTTCATGAATGAGGTGACAGAGGCGAGAGTATCCAGCATACACTCTACCGAATCTGGGATGACATGTCGACACGGCGAATGGGAAGGTGAATTGTCCAAAGCGGTAACTTTGAAACTTACTTGAGAATCTACCATAATGTATCTACATTGTTATATAAACTAGACTACAAATCGCTGTGCGTGCACGTAAACACACCCACGCAGACCACCTGCTCTCATCACTCTCGACTCTCTCAACATCTCTCTCGTCTCGCTACATTCGCGAAACATTATTCAGTTCTATAATCTACTTCCTCTCGCCAGTTTATCACTAATGTCCCTTCTGATCTCTCACTATCCCACGTTTGTATGAAACTGTTAAAATCCGTGAACTATATTATTTTAATAAACCCTATACAAATAATGATTAGTAGAGTAATCGTTCTTCCTTCGAGTATGGATATATAATATGTGCAGATAGTCCATATCACCTCCGCTCCTCTCTCTCTCCTGTCTCTCCTCAATCGATTTATTTGATTCTCCATCCGTCATACATCACATCTTCACCCTCTCACTTGAGTGATATAATGATATTGTCTTATAACATGAATATATATTTACACCAGACATGATATTCTTTAAGGTGAGAGTAGGTTAGAGTATATATAGAGAAGTATTAATATCTATTATAGCAATATTAATTATTATGGCGCGAGAAGAGAGCGAGAGACAGAGAGTACAGATATATATATCATCTATAACGTACTCTGAGAATTATAACTACTACCCACTTAGTTGAGCCGTATGTATGAGAGAGCAGAAGCAGAGAGGAGAGAGAGAGCAGTGAGCAGAGATTTATTTATATATTTATTTATTGTGCTAAGACAACGACAGATGTGTCGACAGGGACGTTGCTCACCTGCTAATATATCCACCTCTTTTTTACAATTCTAGTATAAATATACTTACATTCACTTGCAGGATTTACGCCGCCAAGTTTAAAATGAATCTCTTCATGACGTATAATATACATATTGAGGGCGTAAAAATGATATTTCAAGGAATATTGAGATCGGAATGGTCTTTGTTTACCGCAACTACAACACTATATACCGGCTCGTCCACAACTATATCGTGCGCTAATATGGCACGATAGATAAACTCGAAGTCGTAAGATATAACGCCCAGCATATGCCGG
>NW_014577231.1:100403-102574 GCF_000485595.1 Priapulus caudatus
AGAGAGAGAGAGAGAGAGAGAGAGAGAGAGAGAGAGAGAGAGAGAGAGAGAGAGAGAGAGAGACAGACAGACAGAGAGACAGAGAGAAAGACAGAAAGACAGACAGACAGAGGGAGATAAAGATGACGTAAACACGGTAGCCGGAAAAAAACAGGCATTCTGATTGACGGGGCGGCGAGCGTCTGATGATAACTCGTTTCGCCGAAACTTTACTGGGTAGCACCACGTCCCCGCCGCCAGGGGGCAGACCGCCGACGTGACGTACATAGCAATTACGTCATCGAACAAGGAAGGCGTTGTAAAACAAGGCCTGCGGTGTGTGGAACGACAGCGACATCGCCATCAGAACCCGATACCTGATCAGTCTCGCGCATGTACTCGTGACGGTGGGGCGTGCTAGAGAGCCCGCCCTCTCTCCTGCCTCCTTCATTTAATCCCATTAGAGCGCACATACGGTGACGTACGTATGTCATTGTCGTCCGTCGATGTTATGGAACATATATATATTTTACGAGTACGGCTATAGCCAGCCACACCCACGTACGGTTAGTGCTCCCCCTGTAACTGTGTATTGGGCGGGCGTGTGATAACTGAGATTTAACTACGCGGCTATTATAACGTCTACACGAGTAGAGATGGATTTTGTCTTGCCGGATCTGCAAGCGCTGTTAATACTATAGCTGGCCGTAACCTATACGCCCTATAGTTTCAACACTCACGGTCCACACGACTGGATATTCGTTCTCTAGCAAGCATCAGTCCATGCATTCTCTTATAGTACTTCCTAACTCTATACTCTATATCATACCTATACTCTATATCTGAGACTCTGTCCATACTCTTATAGTACTGTCTAACCACTGTCTGGTCGTAGGAAGAGGAGTGAATCTAGCCAGGGCCGTTTCTAGCTCTACCGGTGCAGCCCTTACGCTCCCGCCCCAGTCCCAACCCACTACTAGTACCTACAACTATACAACCTACTAGCCTGTAGTGGGAGCGAAGGCGCTACACGGAGAGGTTGGCCCGTTCTGTCCAGTACGTGAGTACACTAAAAACCGCGTACAAACTATAAGCGGCCACGCAACAACTTGATACAGATGATACGACGAAACAAATGTATGCGGATGAACAATGGTAAAAAGGTAATGGCGGCCGATGATTACATGTCGGGGCATTCCTGAAGCGATACTGACTGCTCGTACATAATTATGCTCATGGGCCCCTCCTAATCTTACGTCCTATCTCTCATAAAGATTACGTGTGTTTATTCGCCTACGAAAAAAAGATAGAGACATGTATTTAGTTTTGCGACGTACGTGTTACAAGCTTAAACTCTTCTGCTTGCGAAATCAGGTTGTGATCATTGCGGTGCGCGTGATCCTACGTACGTCACGATGCCATGTATGTAACGATGCTGATGTGTGTATGTGTATCATCGCTAGATGTGGAGATTACGCAATGAATGTCCGCGATTGCGGCTAGACGCCGTACGTAACACTGCCATCGATGTTGGGGGGAATCTTGTTTGGTGAGATCAGGTGATATTCGAATCGACTTCTACATCTATACTACAAACATCTACAGCTCAGCTAATGTGACGTAATTGATCGTATGATCGTACGCACGCGTGCGTGCTTCTGTTTACTGATGATAGATTTAACTACGCATACTCTAATATATACTTACGTACTTATATATGCGAAGAAACTACTGCACACCGTAGTACAGCCTGGAGTAATATGTGTTTTGTCTTTAGTACTCTTGAGCAATATCTTGTACAATGATCTTTCCACCGATCAAACAGACGCGGGTTTTGTTATTAGAGAAAAAATATATACAATAACACGTTAATTATCGTTAATCTATGAGGGAGGAATCAGGGAGTAATGACGGGAGAGAAAATAGCGCTCACCCATTGTCCTGTCCCACCGGACGCATGGCCATTCTAATACACCTGTGTTCTGCCGCCTGTGTGTATGTGTGTGTGTGTGTGTGTGTGTGTGTGTGTGTGTGTGTGTGTGTGTGTGTGTGTGTGTGCGTGCGTGCGTGCCTGTGTGTGTGTGTGTGTGTGTGCGTGTGCGTGCGTGGTTGCGTGCGTGCGTGCGTGCGTGTGTGTGTGTGTGTGTGTGCGTGCGTGCGTGCGTGTGTGTGTGTGTGTGTGTGTGTGCGTG
>NW_014577231.1:106391-109872 GCF_000485595.1 Priapulus caudatus
CTCTCTCTCTCTCTCTCTCTCTCTCTCTCTCTCTCTCTCTCTCTCTCTCTCTCTCTCTCTCTCTCTCTCTCTCTCTCTCTCTCTCTCTCTCTCTCTCTCTCCTCTCTCTCTCTCTCTCTCTCTCTCTCTCTCTCTCTCTCTCTCTCTCTCACCCTCTCCCTCTAACCACCAGGGAGTGCGAGATCACTCGGTGGGTTACTCGTACGATGAGGCCACGCAGTCTCGGCTGCGTACCGGCACCTTGTTGCCTCCCCCTACCTCCTGCTACGGACATGTTTGATTACCCCTCACACAGGTAAGTGACTTTTTTCCTCCAGTGCAAGCAACTTTACCGGATTAGAAAGCACTTACGACGCAGGTAAAAAACACGCAGACTCATCCACGGCCGCTGCCGCTGCCTCGTGCCTAGGCCAGCGTAAACAGGAGCAAACAAAAGCAGGAAGAGGGGGAGGTAGAGAGGGAGGATGAACGAGAGAGCAAGCTAGTAAGAGAGTAAGAGAGAGAGCACGCGCGAGGGAGAAAGAGAAAGTGAAATAGAGAAAGGGAGCGAAAAGGGATGGGGCGTGGGAGAGTGAGAGAGGGAGAGAGAGGGAGAAAGAGAGAGAGAGAGAGAGAGAGAGAGAGAGAGAGAGAGAGAGAGCGCGAGAGACAGAGACACGGAACACTGACAAAGAAACGTGACAGAGAGGGAGAGATAGAGAGAGAGGGGGAGGGAGAGAGTGAGCGACAGAGGGAGATAGAGAGAGAGGGGGAGAGAGAGAGGGCGAGTGACAGAGAGAGATAACGAGAGAGAGAGCGAGAGACCGCGAATCCGCCTGCTGTCCTATCAGCTCCTGCCACAGTAGCTAATAATACTACACTAACACAGCTACCGTTTGTGCTGCGGTCGAGCCCCATGCTCTGCTCCCGTGGCCGCGTGCTGACAAAAAACTGGGTCGGTATTGTGTTAACAAAAACACACGAGGCGCGCAAGCCAGGGCATGCCGACGTTCGGCCTTGGGTGTGATTTTAGCCCCCTAGTGTTGTTGTTTTCTCCTGGAAACAGGCTGGAGTAAATGCATTGATTGATCTCTGAGTGAGTGAAATTTCCATTCAGGAAAAGTGGGGACAGGTGAGAAAGGGGGAAAGATTAATAGAGAAGAGGCGAGATCTGGTGTGACGGGAAGAGTGGGGGAAGGGGAAGACGGAAGGAGAGAGGGGGAAGGGCGGGAGGGAGGGAGAGAGAATAGGGATAAATAAGATGTGTGTGTGTGTGTGTGTGTGTGTGTATGTGTGTGCGTGCGTGCGTGCGTGCGTGCGTGCGTGTGTGAGCATAGGAAATGATAGCGTACACGTATATGTATATATACGTGTATGATCACGTATATGCGTGCACCCCCGCAAAGTCACCTCGGTAAATATTATTACAAAAAACACATACTCGTACTAACCCGCGGTTGTCCGGCAATGGCCTCCCATTTCCCTCTGTATAGTGACAGTTGCCATGGACGCTGACTGGTCAGTTATTGTGCTGAGTGACCCACCCTTCCTTAACCATTAATTTTATCATGCTTCCCTCCCCCTGTTGCCAATATAACGACTAGGTAATAAATCATTAACTCTTATAGTTTTACATGTGTGGAGATGAGAGAGGATGGCTAAAACTAATACAGACGCCTATAAGCACGTAACCAGCCAGTCATGCGTCAACTTCAGCTGTAAAAATACTATGGGAGACTTAACAACGCCATCACACGACGACAGACTCAATATCCAGCTTACATAATGCGCTCTGTGTTTATTAACCAAACATTTACCTCGCGCCTATTAAATTACCCTCCACAGAAGTTTCAATCTAGAAAAATACTAGAACCTCGTGCATCGTCATTGAATTTTATTTTCGAACGAAGGTCGCCAGAGGGCGTGACTGACAGCGACTGAAAGTGTGAGCGATTAATGTAATCGCATGCAACCGTGGCGCTCTGTGTCAACTCGTTACGATTTATTATAACTCTTTCTTAGATTTCATTGACGGAACAATACGGACAGCTTCTGAGCGTCGTATGGATGATTGATCAAGTTGTTTTTTACGCTTTTGTGTGTGAAATCGACCCAAGAAAACCTCGCTGTCCGTTTGTTTTTCAGGTTTATCAATTATGAACCTCTTTATACGTGACGTTGCGTGCAGCTCCGGCGTACGCGACCTACCTTCAACACGCAACGCCGAAAACAACCAAAAAAGGTGTCAATGTTGAACGCATTTTTTCCAATAAAACTCAAGGTGGGTTTTTTTCTACAGTCCGACTTCTTATGCTGTCGCGAATCAACCGGGGAGGTGGGGGGCATCCGGGAACTTCTGGGGGGATCATTTTTGTTTCTCTCTATCGTATTCTCTATTGTATAGTTCTGTTCTACCAGAGCACGTATACAATATATGATATACATGCTCTGGTTCTACGTATATGATAGCGCCCCTTTCTATCAATAACCGCCGGCGTACGGTGGTGTGCGAGTTTATACGCTATTGTTATCGTGGTACGATGCTTTTACTCGTTGACTATATAGTTTCAAATACTATAAGCGGTCCCCCGCTGCTATGCAATATTATCAGACTATACGATGTCTCGCTGGACCGACCCCCAACCTCCCCGTGGCTGAGCCTACAGGTGTTAGTCGCCGATTCCCAATTACTTGCGGGGGCAGTCTATAGTGTTTCGAACGAAGCCTTCGTAACGATGCGGATGCAGTGATGACGTTTGAGCGTTGTTATTGCGTATGCCGTGTTCGTGCTACGGCCGGTTCGTTGTGCATTAGAAGCAGTCACGGCCCGTCGCACGTCTCCGTCGCCGCGGCGTGGGTGTAGCCGACGTTGCGTCGACAGCAACGACGTCACATCGTAAGATGGGCCGCGGCCGCCGCTGCAAGCATGAATGAATACCACCCCGCGCTCAGGGTTTCAGTTATTTGTAGGGTGGGTGTGTGCGCGTGTGCACGCGCGCGGGTGTGTGTTTTGTTTGATTTATGATGTCGGCGACGTCCGGTGGTAACTTCCAGGTGCAAGGATTGCCTAGGTGGAGTCAGGTAACGCGCGTGTACGCTGGTCGCATGCACAAGTGTACGTGTACTGCCGCGTCCTCCACTGAGATTCGTTATTGGTTTGCATTCCATCGCGATATTTTAAAAACGCGCACCGGTCTCTTTTTCGCACTCTATATCGAATCCCACAGCCGCCTGAGACAGGTTACCCCGTCCGTTCGCAGCATAGAGAAGGCGATCGTTAAGCGACGTGGCAACCAGTCTAGCACGTTGTTGCGTGCTTCGGTTATTGTTGTAACCCTCCGCCGTTGCCACGGTGTGATTGTTGTGCCGTAGTCGCCGTTGCCATGGAACAGGCGTTGCCACCAAGTCGTAAACTTTACGAACATCTTCGCACGATATTGCTCTCTACTGCCATAACCAGCCATCTCCGGGCTACAGTAGCACGCTTATATATATATATATA
>NW_014577231.1:109895-110943 GCF_000485595.1 Priapulus caudatus
TATATATATAGGTGATAGGCAGCATTGCGTAGGCCACGACGCGTTGCTATACTCCGTGAATGGGTTATTATTATATATCGTATGCACAGCTGTCGACACCGGCAAGGCCGGAGTGCAAACAACCCCCGCGAATAGACTCTAAGATTCCATCAATGCACCGTAAAGACCCCTACATATAGTGCCGATACTCGCACACCCAGGACACGCGCAATACGTATATAAAATCTGTCCGTATAAAATACATGTATAGTCCGTATGTATACATAAATAGACAGACCGCCTGGCTGCAGCGGCCGTGGTTTATCCGGTGGGTTCTATCGAGGGCTAGGCGGCCACAGGCACTTGGAACGTCTCAATAAAAAAAAGGTAAATAAACATGAAATGTATTTACTACCAAAGTCTTAATGTTTCTCTACTCTTACTAGCGTTCTTCTCTATTATTCTTGTTGTTTGTGCACAGTGGCGTGCGTGCGGTGTACTTGTGTGTTGCAGAGGAGCATTTGAACGGCATTTACAGGAAGTTATCGGCGAAATAGAGTAGAGAAACATTAAGACTTTGGTAGTAAATACATTTCGTGTTTATTTACCATTATTTTTTTATTGAGACATTCCAAGTGCCTGTGGGGCTAGGCGGCGAGGGCGGCGGCCACGAGCAATAACATGACGGCGGCCCACGCCCGCGGCTACTGCGTATAACGCGTATCACAGAGGCAAATCAGGGAACGCGTAAACCTCTCGTGTGTGCTCCCCGCGAACGCAACGTAATTATAAATTATACGTATATATATACGTAAATTATATCCGTGACATAAGGGCCCGGGGATTGGCTCCAGGCCGCCCAGGGAGTTATATGATCTAGGCGTGTTCCGATCGTACATATCCTATCTTGATATCAGATAGTCGTGTTTTCGCCCTGCTTACATGGCCGAGTCAATGTTTAGCGTCATCTAGAAGAGTGACTCTGGTCATACAGATTAGGTAGACAGTAACGAGTGTGTGTGCGTGTGTGTGTGTGTGTGTGTGTGTGTGTGTGTGTGTGTGTGTGTGT
>NW_014577231.1:113655-116749 GCF_000485595.1 Priapulus caudatus
GGGGAGAGAGAGAGAGAGAGGGAGAGAGAGAGAGAGAGAGAGAGAGAAGAAGGGGCGCACAGAGACGGAGAATAGAAGAAGCGAGGATGAGAAGCGACATATAATTATGTTGACGTGTGTCATTATATCGCTCGTACAACATGCATAATTAGCGCATTAATGCACGGGAACTTGACAAGGACCTCCGCACAACCCGCGCGCCCTGTGAATCTGTTTGCTGAGAGCAATCCGAGATGACAGCTAAATGAGAAAATCCTGGATGATGTGTTTTTGCTCGCAATTCTCTAGGAGCAGAGGTGATGCGTTCTTTCGAAGCTGGTTTCTATTTTGTTGAGTAGCGTGATCGCTATAGTCGAGTGTGTAGTGGCGTGCAACAAGGCCCGCGGTATGCGTGCGTGTGAGCGCGTGTGGATGCGTGTGCATGTGTGTGCGTGTCGGGCGTGCGTGCGTGCGTATGTGCAAATGTGTGCGCGTTTCCGAATAGAGAGAGAGGCTAAGTGATGGAAAAAAGATGAAGAAAGAAACAGAGTACCAGAGAGAGAGCGTAGTGGGAGGAGTGCATGCGTGTTTGCGATTATGCGTGTGCACGTGCGTGTTCGTAACAAAACAAGGCGGGCTGAGAAAGAAAAGGAAAGAGAAAGAGAGAGAGCGCCCGCGCGAGATAAAGAGAAAGAGTAAGCGAGCACCTAAATAAGGGCAAATGGAGGCGAGTGCAAGGGAAAGTGCATGCGTGCGTGCACGTGTACGCGTGCGTGCGTGCGTGCGTGCGTGTGCGCCAGTCTGCGCGCGAGTGCTTAGAGATGGAGAGGGGGAATGCACCGCTCTACCGTCGAACTTATATCGTCGACTATCGTATATAATATCGTCGGTGCGAACCAGTTATATGTCCACGCCCGCGATAACGTACAAGCATTGCTAACCTTTCTTAATCGCTCCACAATCGGCTGCAACGTCGCGCAGCTACACATGAGGCGCCCAAAAATACGTGGCGCCAAGCAAGACAAGATACGTACGGCAGTCCTTCATCCGAAAACGCGCGCTGTGTCATTCAGCGGGGGGAATCTACCGTCTCTTATCAAGCGCGATTCGGTGCGAGAAAATTTTTAAGCACGTCGCGAGCACGTGTGGAAGGAAGAGTACATCTCGCCCTCGGTGCTCATAGCTGTTGTTGTTGTTGTCTCTATGTGAGATAAATAACTCACAGTACTCACCGAGAGTCAGTGTACTCGCCGAGAGGAGGGGAGAGGCGGTGCAATACAGCGTCGGCGTCTGCGGGGGTTTAAAATGTCAATCCGGGCAGGCGAAGATGCTCAAAGGTTACGTTGAAATGCACAAGGCCACGTCAATGTCGATATCGTGTATAACTACGCTTTTTGATTTTAATTGCGTCTATTTTTACGCAAGGATGGTGTGCCCGTGTGTAATTACGCAAGGATGGTGTGCCCGTGTGTAATTACGCAAGGATGGTGTGCCCGTGTGTAATTACGCAAGGATGGTGTGCCCGTGTGTAATTACGCAAGGATGGTGTGCCCGTGTGTATTTAAGTCCCTGGAGTTTGAATGTCGGGTTTAAGCGCGTGCAGGTAACAAGCGTAAAAAAATTATATGTGTTTGTGCGTGCGTGTGTGCGTGCGTGTGTGCGTGTGTGCGTGTGTGTGTGTGTTTGTGCGTGCGTGTGTGCGTGCGTGTGTGCGTGTGTGCGTGTGTGTGTGTGTTTGTGCGTGCGTGCGTGCGTGCGTGTGTGTGCGTGCGTGTGTGCGCGCGTGTGTGTCTGCTGTTCATATATATCAGGAGTAGATAATAGGGAATTCCCTATTATCTACTCCTGATATATATATATCTTCACGTAACGACAACACCTTTCATTTACACCGGCTTTCCTGCTCCTGTGACATGTTCCATATTGTGTAATACCACAAACGCACGTATATGTTACTCGAAAACATCACAGACAGGCATGAATCATGAATGACAGCATCACTCTGACCGAACCGAATTCCATCGTACGAGTGGAATGACATAGGTGCTAGCGCTATACCTATGCAACAACATGCAGTGGGCTTATTAAGAAGCGACCAGCTACATATAGATAATGCCATCGTACGAGTGGAATGACATAGGTGCTAGCGCTATACCTATGCTACAACAGGTAGTGGGCTTATTAAGAAGCGAGCAGCTACACATAGGTAGACGCAAACAGGTGCACGCTCGCTTGCTGTCGCCCCTAGGTTCATCGATCATCGCCCGAACAGCCGTCTAACCTGGTTAGGTTTTCTGCACCCGAAGTTCATTCACGTGCTGCTGCGGGAGGTTTCACTAGCTGGTGCAGCTAGCGCGTGCGGAAATATTTGCGGCAAACGTCGACGCGCACGCACGCACGCACGCGCACGCACGCACGCGCACGCACGCACGCGCACGCACGCTTGTCACACACGACATCTGCGCAGATTTCGTATTTTTGCAGCGTCTTCAATGACGATGGCAGCAGCAGCGGCAACAATAACAGCAGCAGCTGTAGTAATAGTAGTAGCAGCAGCAACAGCAGCAGCAACAACAACAACAACCACAACAACAACAACAACAACAACAACAACAACAACAACAACGACGACGACGACGACGACACCAAAAACAACAACAACATCAGAAGCAGCAGCAGCAGCAACAACAACGACAGCACCATCAGCAGCGGAAGCAGCAGCAGCAGCAGCAGCAGCAGCAGCAGCAGCCAGAAGCAGCAACAACAACAACAACAGCAGCGGTAGCGCAGTGGTCGTGGAACCAACAGTCAGTTATATGTGGGTCAGGAGAGCACAAGCTGCCGAGTACGCACCAGGCAGACCCTTCTCAATGAGTTTTTTCTCTCATCGCGTCGTGCGAAAATGCACAACGGTCAGAAAAGTGGCCTAATATGTGGAGTATGCGCTCAGCTGCCCGCTAACCGCGACTTGGCGCGATCTTCACACGTAGCCGCGAGAGAAAAAAACTGGGCCGGCTGACTTGGCTCTTGCTCTAGACGACAGAGCGATCAGAGAGAGAGAGAGATGGAGAGAGAGAGAGAGAGAGAGAGAGAGAGAGAGAGAGAGAGAGAGAGA
>NW_014577231.1:120505-126394 GCF_000485595.1 Priapulus caudatus
TAGTACTACTATATATACTACTACACTATCGTATATACTAATAACGTAGTGTACGTACTAGTGTGTAGTATATATATATATACGTTGTATATTTATATATATATATATATATATATATATATATATATATATATATATATATAGTTATAGTTATATGGCTGTAAAAATACCGCATTGTAATTGGTGCATAGCATTGAATGTAGTTATTGAATGTTTGATGTATAACGTTTGAGTTCATGTTTTGCTACGATAAATAAATCATAGGTAGCTAAACCATAGTACTATGTAGAATTGTCCTCACAGTCGGTCTCAGTATTACGGTATTATTTACTTCCGTCATATGAACAGAGCATGCGCTGCCTGGCTGTCCAGGCAACATAGAGTTTTGTGGTCCTCCAAGATTATAACATTATCCTCGACAACACTGATATTTCCCGGTCCACAATACTCAATGTTTCCCTCGCAATCACGGAAAAATTGCATAACATGTTTTATTCATGTAACAAAGAGCGCATAAACCTACTATACGGTTTATGTGCTCTTGATGTGACCTAGGCTAATGTCACGTGAGTCTATCGATACGAGAGATATTTATTATGCCAATAACGACATCACAAGACCCACAACAATAAACAATCCCCACACAGGAGAACGCATGAACTCTCTCGCTCCGTACAGACTGCATCGGCTAAGGTTAATTCCCGCAACACTGCGGTTAACAACCGTGTGTAGCTTTGCGCGGGTAACTTTGGCAATCGAGAACTAATGTGAGGCTTGACGGACGGCGTCATTACGGAGCAAATACGTCTGCGCGAGTGGTGCTGTCGCGGTCCGCTCTCATTAGACTGATTAATTAAGCGACGTACGTGCGTACACTTGAGTCGACGGACGTGTGCCGACACACGCGAGTGGAGCTGGTTAGAAACCATTACCGACTCTCTCCCCCGACCCTCCCCTTACTGCCTCAGCCCACGTATACACAGGTATAGAGCAGCTAGGTTACCCACGTCTCCCTCCCTCCTCGACTCGACACGTATACGTTCAGAGCAGGTTAGAAAACATTACCGACTCTCTCCCCCGACCCTCCCCATACTGCTCCAGCCCACGTATACGCGGGTATAGAGCAGGTTAAACCCCTCACGTCTCCCTCCCTCTTCAACTCCACACGTGCACACCTGCCCCTCTCCCAGTTTCCTCTACCTCCCGCTCATCGCTCACTCTAGCAGGTCAGAAACCATTATATCCTTCTCTCCCCGCCCCTCTCCCTCGCTCTCCCTCCCTCGCCCTCCCCCGATCCACGCACACTCACAGAGACCAGCTAGGTTAGAGACCATTGCCCTCTCTCTCCACGCGCGCAGTATCAATATAGTTTAACGTTCCGCAGCGGGTAATAACCGATAGCATTGTCGCATTATCGTCAAACAAGGAAATATGATACGATTGTCGGCTTGACGCAGGGAGAAAAAAAATCCAGGTCGCGTACGCACTGTGTTCACGGCGATTGTACGTACCGGCGATTGATATTTGAACGTTGGGAAAATTTCACCGCGTTTACTGGTGATATCAGTAAAATAAATACATGTTACGGTAAGGCTACCAATACAGGCGTGGGCGCGCGGTACTTTACCTATATGCAGCCCCGAATTCCCTCCGCTACATGCCGATGGTGCAACGACCGGCTACATAGGTACAGAGCTAGCCCTAGTACTATAGACCTTGTAGCTCTAGTAGGACCTACTATGACCCTTGTAGCTCTGGTATTATAGCCCCTGTAGCTCTAGTACTAAAGCTCTTGTAGCTCTAGTACTATAGCCCGTGTAGCTCTAGTACTATAACCCTTGTAGCTCTAGTACTATAGCCCTTGTAGCTCTAGTACTATAGCCCTTGTAGCCCCTTGTTGCCACCGGGCTATATAGACTATTCTATGTATATTTCATGCAGGGAAAACATTTTTGCGGGCAAAAAGGGCTATAGTAGGCCTACTAGAGCTAAGATAGAGTTAGCTGTGATAGGGGGACCACGACATAACTGAAAAGACGCGCATTTCGTACGTGTCAGTATTTATAGTATACGAACCGACTATGTATATACGTGTCACTACCCGATGATTGCATTAGTAATTAATTGCACGCGCATGGTAATTGTATAATTATGCGTTTAAACATACCTGCTGGTTAGCGCTGGTGCAATAGTTGCTGAAGTACATCGATAGCATAGCCATCGTGACGATGCACACGAGTCAACGCTGCTCAATACAGCCGATAATCAATCACGGTGTATATCGGCACGCGGAAGGCGTCGTCGGTGAAGACGTTGACGATAGCCAATCGAAAAAATGCTAGTCGAAATCACTCCTGGTTGTTGAAGTTGGCACGAAGAATTGTTCTACGAGAAGTCTCTGTCCACGTCATCGTGTCGAGCCAGTAGTCTTCGGTGTTTGCAACACGTGCTATACGCGTATATAGCGAACGCAGTATATATAGAGAGTACCGTAGTATATGTATAGCGAGATCCTCTCAATTAAGCGTGTGAAGAAGTCCTGTAATCATCCTCCGTTCGTTGTTGGAGAAAGGCGGCGATGTTTGGGTTATTTGCTTCGCGATGCGCACAAAAGTCGAATTCATTCGAAAGTCACACACGTATGTAGGCCCTATAGCAGACGATGGGTCCAGCGCGGGGGGGTGTCTATATAGTTTGTCTATCGTTTACCCTCGCTAGCGGCCACTGATCTAGTTTTGCGAGTGTACGGCTTTCGCGCGCGCCTGCCGTACGAGGTCCGGCGGGGAGTGCTGGGAATCTAGATTGTTTTTGATAAGCGATGAGTTTAGCGTTGCGTGAACTGTTTTTATTTCAAAGTCGTGTTAAAGGCATGGGAGGTGTTTTTGGAGAGAGGCCGCAAGTGCAGTGACTTTTAATGAGCAGTTAATAATCGACCCACCCTCTCTTTCTCACAACGCACCACTCTTCTTTCTTACGCTCATACGCGTACGCTCACTTTCTCACTCACTGCCGCTCTCTGTTTCGCCTTCTTTCGCTCTACACCTCTTTCATTCCTTTACCTTCCTCCTTTCCTCTCTTTCTCCCTTCCTCCTCCGCCCGTTCTCCTTTCGTACTTTTTCGATTTCTTTCTGCCTCTTTCTTTCGATACTTCGATACAATAACCGCGCCTCTAGCATAGCTCCCATCTATCTATCATAGACACTTTAAACTCATTGTAAACCGCATATTATCCCATTGTTCTATCTGTGTCAACCCGCAAGGCCACCGAGTTCTCCACACCCCCTTGCGGTATTGGCTCGGGACTGACTCGCTCTGTCTCTCACAGGTGTGTGCATATATATATATTGCGCGGTAGTGATACCCTTTCAGCTTTTCCCGTAGACATAAAGCCATTATTGTGGCGACAACAAAGCCAATTATGAGCCAAAGTCAAGCTATTAGACCACACACAGAATTAGCGTGCTCTCGCAATCCGTAGTCCCTATTAATATGTGGCAGCAACGCAGCTTGTGGCCAAATCTACATGGGCGTAGTGCGGTTTGCAGGCACGCACCGCTCCGTGTGTGATTTTTAGAAGCCACAAGATATGCAGAAGAAATATGCGTTCTAATTCACTTAAACAGGTAATATGGCGTGGAATTCCCCCCCCCCTCCTCCTCGCCCGCATAGTGCCAGAAGGTGTTAATGCTTCCCATTGATGATTCTAGCATTGAGTTTGTGCGCGCAAGCACTCACGAGACGGACAGAATACGCAGGGCGGGACGCGATTTATAAAGCTGTGGCGCCTTATAGCAAACATCCTACTTGGGAATGCACACTCTTTCTTATACGGTCGCCAACAGTTTTGTAACGCGGTAACGTCAGTACACTCGTCTCCTCCATGAGATGCCGCTCGAGGCGTAGGGTGTCAGTCTAGATCGGCGTACGTGTCTTATCAGCGAAAGGTGGACTAAGTTAGGTACTTATACTTAGTTATTATTATATGAGATGCGAGTTTAACACTCGGTTCCGCTCTCATCGCTCTTGCGAGTTGCTAGTGGAGGTGTACAACAGTAAGCTTCCGCGATTGTTCACCGTTGCACTATTTCGTCTCTAGAAAGGGCCTTTTTTCGCATTTTTTTTCGCCGAAATTCGGCACTAGAGTGCAATAATTAGCATTATGCACGCAAGTTGGATGCCTCGTGGACGTCGAGAAAGCATTAGAAGTAAAATTATTCTTGTTATGTATTCGTGACATTCCGTCAGCTGGCGTAGCCAGTCACCGGTTGGTGTTTTTTGTGTATGAAATGTGTTCAGACAACTTTGCAGAAATTCGCATCATAGAGCTGGCAAAAGTTTCGAGCGGAGCATAGAGCATGAATCTGTAGTTATTTAACATGAATAAAGTGTATGTTTTGTAAGTGCAGTAACAGTGTGAGTATTTTTAATTAAATTCTGTTCGATGCTTATTCAGGCCTGCAGCCTATGGACGCCCTCTACTGTTGTTCAACAGCTAGTGACGCGCCGGTGAAACAAGAGGACGTCGCTGAGCGCGGGTATAGGCATTCTGCGAAGAATTTTGGGAAAATAGGCATCTTAATATCCCCGTATGATATAGGATCTCTACATGGTGTGCGCGTGTGCGCGTAAAGTTTCCCCGCGTGTTTGAAACAAGCTCGTGTGTGCGATAGTTGGTCTCTTTAGCATAATTTAACAGGGCGAATGAAGTCTGTCGCTACCAATTTTCTGCTATATATATATTATTATATATATATCAGTGTGCTAGCCCTGCTAAAAAATTTTAGGTTTAAACAAAAAATGGCCGAATGCCGCGGCGACCTCCCCGCGCGCCGCATGCGAGCGACCCTGGGCAGCAGCCACAACAACAACAACAACAACATCTCATCTTATTTCGCGCAACATCCGAAACACACGTGCCCTCGCGGATTACCTAGGACCCCCCTCGCCGCCAGGGGACGCGCGCGCTCCAAATAAATCTCAGCTCGAACACGCAAACGCGCTCGCTCCCGTAACTCTTTACCCATTGAACAAACGAGCCAACGGACGAAGTCGCTTTTTGACTTTCGCAAAAAAAACTTCGCGGCGTCTCTTGGAACTCAGAGCGTCGCTCGCGCGTGCAAATGTTATTGTTATAAGCCGCTGTTCGCGGTGGCGCCGCCGACTGGTGTGGGTGGGTGCTGGGGGGGGGGCATACCCACGGTAGTCCTCGCCGACGTTTACACAGCAGCCGGTAGTAGTGGCAGTTGACATTAACAGCGGGCGGCGAGGGATAATCATGGCCGCCGCTGTCAATGCATCGTGACGCTGTTTGTACACCTGGCACGGCCAAGCAGAAGTTAGTGCAGGGTCGCCGAGTGCCTAGAGAAGATAGAACAGGATTGGGGTATCGAGCATCCAGGTAATGATAACAAGTTGAGTGGAGGACATAAGAGAAGGATGGCGATAAGGAATAAGGAATAAGAATGAAGAATTAAGAGAATAAAAATAAGAATAAGAATAAGAATAAGAATAAGACTAAGACTAATAATAATAAAGAATAAGAATTAAAAATCAAAGAATAAGTAAAAATAACAAGAATAGGAATAATAATAACCAAACGAAAACGAAAAAAAAAATAACACGAACGATAAAAAATATCGGAAAAAAAATCAAGCACGAACGACGAAGACATTAACGCCATCACAAAATATAGCAAAACGAACGTTACTTTGAAAAAGGACAAGATAAGAACAAAATAAAGAAATCATAAGAAAATCAGAGAAGTCGAAATCCGGTCGAGTAACACGGAGGTGGCGGCGCACGTAGCCGTACCGCGCACAATACCACGCATGAGCGCAAAGCAGCGCCCAGCCTCGACCGCCTCCGAGCGATCGTCGGCAAACACGGCCG
>NW_014577231.1:133021-141336 GCF_000485595.1 Priapulus caudatus
CGTCCGTCCGTCCGTGCGTCCGTACGTCCAAACCTTCGAGTAAACAATTGACGTACAAACTCGATGTGGGATGAAAGGCATGCAGATAGTAACTGCCTCGTGCGCGCGTACGTCTTGAACTCTCGCCTAAAAGTTGAGCGGTATCTTTAGTTTTGGTGCTTCGATCTCAGCACATGCCATTCGCACGAACCCGTTCCCGGTTCGGTGTGTGTAATTAGAAGGCCCGGATTCTCCTCTATACCCGGCTCTCTCTCTCGCTCCTCTCTCTCTCTCTCTCACCCTCTCTCTCTATCGCTCGCTCTCGCTCTCTTACTCTCTCTCTCTCTCTATCGCGCGCTCTCTCTCTGTCTCTCTCACTCTCTCTCTCTCTCCTCCTCTCTCCCTCTCTCTCACCCTCTCTCTCTTTATCGCTCTCTCTCTCTCTCTCACCAGCTCCGGAGAGAGAGAGCCGGGTATAGAGGAGAATCCGGGCCTTCTAATTACACACACCGAACCGGGAACGGGTTCGTGCGAATGGCATGTGCTGAGATCGAAGCACCAAAACTAAAGATACCGCTCAACTTTTAGGCGAGAGTTCAAGACGTACGCGCGCACGAGGCAGTTACTATCTGCATGCCTGCAATCCCACATCGAGTTTGTACGTCAATAGTTTACTCGAAGGTTTGGACGTACGGACGCACGGACGGACGGACGGACGGACGGACGGACGGACAAACCGACAGAGAAACAGACAGACAGCTAGATAGGTCAACGAACAGACAGACATATAGGCGGACAGCTAAACCACGAGCGTGTGAGAACGGAGGAGAGACAGATCTAAAGACTACGCTAGGCAGAGCGCGATAGTGAGAGCGGAAGCGGTCTCCTCCGTTCCACTGTGATTTAAAGCCAACAATTAGCACCTATTAGTCGTAGCTTTAAGTATGTGGTGTGCGCATCACCTCTTAGCCCCACCCCAGCCCCGCGCAGCGCTATGCCCCGGGGGTGGGGGGCGGCGAGTCTTCCGCACTCCATATACACAAAACTACTACGTGATTCCACGAGCTCGTTGGTTCGGAAAAAAGTGTCACACGATGGGTTTGCTTCGCATTCATTGGCCGTTTTACATATTATATAGCAAGAAATCGAAGAGGTTATACATGCACAGTGTAGGAACATGGTAAGCACTGCGTATGACTGCATTAGTCAAGGCTCGTCCACACGAGTTAGACTATAGTATTCACGTTAGTTCGCGAGCGAGAACTTGGAATTTCTTAATTCCCAATCCTCATCTTCCGATTTGCATACTTAATTACTACATTATCAATCACCATTGGATGGTAAATTTTAACCGGAAAATCATCGATAATCATATTCTTACCTTTATTGATTTGAAGATTCGATGTTCAGATGCAAACAGCACATGAAAAAAAGATAAACGAATGTTGATTAGTGAACGACAGTTTTGGACATAGATAAACACGAACACGAGTGTACCGTATGCTGGAATAACATATACGGGTCGTTGCAAGTGTAGAAAACGCGTCAAACGGTTAATAGAACGTTGCAAAGTTGATCAACGTCGACGTTTTGACTAAAAGTTGATAGTGTAACCCTATAGGCTTAAGAGAGACTGTGTATATATCCTCACTATGTACATGTCACCTGTACTCTGTATCCACACGTTTTATGTTTATGTGGCAGTGATATATCGCATGGTATCTGCGGAACAGTGGTCGAGCCGGTGTCGATCTATAGCCTAAGTATCTGCATGCATATTCATTAGTATTCGCCCATATTTTGCACTGTTCAGTCGAATCGCCTGCATACATAACTGTATGTATTATATATATATATATATATATATATATATATATATATATCTCTCTCTCTCTCTCTCTCACCCTGGACTGCCCATCCCCGTATAGCAAGCCCGCCTGTCACCGCGACCCCTCGGGCGCGCACTCACGGACGGCAGGCGCAGGCACGCTTCGCAGGGCTGGTGCGAACCTCTCTAAGCCTGCTCGACGGACACGTCGTCTGGCGGATTTCTCTGCCCGGGGTGCTGGTATACGCTGCTGCTAAGCCATCGTTTACTGGTTTCCTCATGAGCATCAGAGCTCTCCAGCCCCTAGTGGGGAAGAGCACTCGATGCCGAAACCGCATCCCCGGTGTGGGGCGAGGGGAGGGGAGGGAGGGTCCGCTGCTAAAAGTTTTTTGGGGCGGGAGAGAGAGATGGAGAGACAGAGGACAACGTATGGGATTTTTTTTAAATATATAGCTAGAAGGAGAGATGGGGAATAGAGAGTGCGCAAGAAAGAGAGAGAGAAGAAAGGGGAAAAAGAAAGAAAGAGATTGGGTTAACATTTTACTACGTATTTGCCTTTAACTTCACCTTGTTGAGGTCTATCACAGCAGAACGTAGGGCGGTGCTCTCTGATCACGGACAATTAAACAGAACCTTGAACCAGAGATCACGAGTTAAAAGCGACGCTGTGTGCATGCGTGCGCGCCGCCTGTTTACTCTGGTCCACTGCAGTCGGCATTAGCCGGACTCTCCCACAGCCACCGTCGCTGTTGTTCTCGCCACTCCCTGCCGGGTTTTAGCGGTATCCAGGCCACCTTATGTCAAAGCGTATTTGTCGTAACGCGCTCACACCTCCCCGCATCCCCTTCAGTTCAAAGCAACGAGTTGTTTTTTGCGTGCCGCACGAGATGAGGCAGTCAATGTGGATTTACGGTAATCGGTAGGGTACATACGATGTTTTCATCGGAGGGTATTTCGTGCGATGCAACGGAAAGGGTGTAGAGTTAGCAGCGAGAGAAGAATTAGCGGTGACCTTGACTAGCGCTTCCACTTCTTCGATCCGATTGCCAGTCGCTTTTGCGCCAATCATTTCCCATAAACAACATTTCTTTAGCATTAGTTGTGCGAGCATAGCACACATATATATATATATATATATATATATATCGTAGTGCGACATATCAGCAGGTCTTAGCAAGCACACGCACGCGCGCACGTACACGCACACGCATGCACGCGGGCGTTCCCGTACACGCATGTCGGTGAGGGGCGAGCTACCCAATAATACCGGTCCCAGATAAACGGGTGGCAGTGAAAAACGGGGTTGATGGACGATAATCCGTGTCCTTGCCGGACAGTGGTCACTTGTGGTCAGTAAGTGCCCCGGGCCACTGCCGCTTCTCTAACCCGGGGGCAGAGGAGAGGTCCCGTCGTTTGCCGGACTGTGGTCAGTGAGTGCCCAAAGCCACTGCCGCTGCTCTACCCCGGGGGCAGAAGGGAGGTTCCGTCGCTTCCTAAACTGTGGTCAGTCAGTGGTCAGCATTACTGCCGCTTGGTACCGCCTGGTAATTAGCCGCAATTCGTCCGCAGGTGAACTCGGCCGTACTCCGTAATCATAGCACTCTGCTGACCGCTGGTCATGCTTACTCCCCCCCCCCTGCCATGATATCAGTAGTGTCATAATATAGTCTAGTTTCTAAATTCTATAATTCTAGTCTATATTATGACACTCTTGATGATATAGTAAAATCGGGACATGAGAGAGAGAGAGAGAGAGACAGAGAGAGAGAGAGAGAGAGAGAGAGAGAGAAAGAGAGAGAAAGAGACAGAGAGAGAAGAGAGAGAGAGGGGGCGAGAAAGAGAGAGAGAGAGAGAGAGAGAGAGAGAGAAGAGAGAGGGAGAGAGAGGGAGAGAGGAGAAGAGAGAGACAGAGACAGAGAGAGAAGAGAGAAGAGGGAGCGGAGAAAGAGAGAGAGAGAGAGAAGAGAGAGAGGGGGAGAGAAAGAGAGAGAAGAGAGAGAGAGAGAGGGGGAAAGAGAGAAAGAGAGAACGAGAGAGAGAGAGAGAGAGAGGAGGGGGGGAAGAGAGAGAAGAGAGAGAACTGAAGAGAGAGAGAGAGAAAGAGAAAGAGAGAGAGAGAGAAAGAGAAAGAGAGAGAGAGAAAGAGAGAGAGAGAAGAGAGAGAAGAGAGAGAGAGGGGGCGAGAAAGAGAGAGAGAGAGAGAGAGAGAGAGAGAGAAGAGAGAGAGAGAGAGAGAGAGGGAGAGAGAGGGAGAAGAGAAGAGAGGACAGAGACATGAGAGAGAAGAGAGAGAGCGGAGCGAGAAGAGAGAGAGAGAGAGAAGAGAGAGAGGGAGAGACAGAGAGAGACAGAGAAGAGAGAGAGAGAGGGGGAAGAGAGAAAGAGAGAACAGAGAGAGAGAGAGGAGAGAGAGAGAGTAGGGAGAAGAGAGAAAAAAGAGAGAACGAGAGAGGAGAAGAGAGAAAAGAAGAAAAGAGAGAGAGAGAGAGAAGAGAAAGAGAGAGCAGAGAAAGAGAGAGAGAGAGAAGAGGAGAGAGAGAGAGAGAGAGTGAGAGTAGAGAGTAGTAAGGTCTATTCTACAGAGACAGCTTACAACGCACGATCTAACGCAGCAACCTAATATCCATATAGTACTATATCGAGTAACTAATATCAGTACCTGTGCTGATACGCTGTGTACTCTTGCTACCGTATCTTATATCGTATTTGTTATTACTTCACTGTCTACATCAATCTTCATTAAGCGCTGTTAGCTACTTGTCCTTAAACTCCCTCTCATGATATTCTTAGCTGCTATCACTTTTGGCGACATACACAAACTCCACGATAATCCAGCCAACCGCTTACTGGAGCAGCAGTCGGCCAACACTTAACACTACACTGTCTAGCATCTACTAATATCATCAACGAAATATTCCTACGCTGTCTTACATCTACTAGATATCATCAACAAAATTATTCTACGCTGCCTACATCTAACTAGATATCATCAAACTAAATATTTAGCTCTGTCTATTATCTACCGATAATATTATCAACAAATATTTCTAAACGACTGTCTTAGCAGCTAAACTAGATTATAATCAACAATTATTCTAACGCTGTCTACATCTACTAAGATATCAATAAACAATTAATTCTACAGACACTGTGTAAAAAAATATTCAAACAAATAATTACTACAGCTGTGTCCTATCTCTTAAGATAGCGGTCAACTATTATTTTACCACTGTCTACAGCTACTAAGTATGCATAAACAATTATCTACACTCGTGTTCTATCTTCTTAATATTAGCGTCAACTATTATTCTACACTTCTACATCCTACTAAGATTATCTAAAAATGATTCCTAACTAGCACTGTGTCTATTTCTTAAGCATACGCGTCAAAACAATATTCTAAGCTTGTCTACATCTAAATAAGATATCATGAAAATTATTCTACACTGTGTCTATTTTTAAGATAGCGTCAACAATATTCTATCACCTGTCTACATTTACTAAGATACATAAAATTATTCTACACTGTGTCTATTTTTTAAATAAGCGTCCAAACAACATTATCTACACTGTCTACATTTACCAATATTATCATAAAATTATTCTACACTGTGCTATCTCGTTTAATATAGGCGTCAACAATTATGTCTTACACTGTCCTCACGAGCTACTCAGGATATCAGACTCCTGGGATATCATCAACAACTACTTTACGTTGCTTATCTTCTTGATATTAACCGGCTCTTCTACATCACCGAATCTTAATACGGTATTTACTCCTAAATGACATCTACTGAGAGATGTCCTGTAATGAGTATCTAATAGATGAAACACTATTTACCAAACATCCTGATACATGGTGGAACATAGCGCATATATATATATAATATATATTATATATATAAAAATATATACTATATATCCACGATATACCACACTGGAATAGGACTCATGAAGTCACTGCATGCAATTCAGATTCACGCTGAACTTGTTGACGCAAGATGTACTCCGTTCACGATGACGATGCATATATTAATGTGCGCCGCGGCGCGCCTGTATGTGTGTGTTGGCGTGCGTGGCGTGCGTGCGTGGGTGCGTGCGTGTGCGTGTGTGCGTGCGAGCGTGCGCGCGCGCACGTTTGTGTGTGTGCCTCGCCGCGCCGTGGTGGCGTGCATGGATGTGTGTGTGTGGTGTGTGCTGTGTGTGTGTGTGTGTGTCGTGCGTTTGTGTGTGTGAGTGTGTGTGTGTGTGTTGTGTGTGTGTGTGTGTATGTGTGTAATGTATGTGTGTTTGTGTGTGTGTTGTGTTGTGTGTGTGTGTGTGGTGTGTGTGCGTTGTGTGTGTGTGTGTGTCGTCGTTGTGTGTGTGTGTGTGTGTGTGTGTGTGGTGTAGTATGTTGTGTTTGTGTGTGGTGTGTGTGTGTGCGTGTGTGTGCGTGTGTGTGTGTGCGTGAATGTGTGTGTGTTTGTGTGTGGGTGTGTGTGCGTGTGCGTGTGCGCGCGTGTGTGTGTGTGTGTGTGGTGTGTGTGTGTGTTGTGGGTGTGCTGTGTTGTGTGTGTGTCGTGTGTGCGTGTGTATGTGTGCGTGTGTGTGTGCGTGCCGTGCGTGCGCTCGCGCGTGCGTTGATGTGTGTGTGTGCCGTGCGTGCGTGTGTTCGTGCGGCATGGGATGCTGTGTGTGTGTGTGTGCGTGGCGTGCGTGCGTGCGTAGCGTGCGTGGCGTGCGTGCGTGTGTGGTGTGCGTGTGTGTGTGTAATGTATGTATGTGTCTTTGTGTGGTGTGTGTGTGTGTGTGTGTGTGTGTGTGTGTGTGTGCGTGTGTGTGTGTGTGGTGTGTGTGTGTGTGTGGTGTGTATGTATGTGTGTTTTGTGTGTGTGTGTTTATGTATGTGTGTTTTGTGTGTTGTGTATGTATGTGTGTGTGTGCGTGCGTGTGTGTGTGTGTGTGTGTGTGCGTGCGTGCGTGTGTGTTGTGTGTGCGTGCGTGTGTGTGACACTGTGTGTGTGTTGTGTGTGTGTATGTGTGTGTGCGTGTGGCGCGCTGTGTGTGTGTGTGTGGCGTGTGCGTGCGCGTGCGTGGCGTGTGTGTGTGTGTGTGTGCGTTGCGCGTGCGTGCGTCGTATGTTGTGTGTGGTGTGTGCGTGCGTGCGCGCGCGCGTGTGTGTGTGTGCGTGCGTGTACGCTGATGCTGCGTCTACGTACGTATATTTGCAGCGTCATCGTTCACCGATAGTCTCTATACCGACCTCCACACGTTCCTGTGGCTACATGCCCACAACGCGTGGAAAGTTGAGTCTCGACGACTGACCGTATAAGAGAGAGAGAGAGCTGTCTTGCATGTTTCGTGGGAGTGGGGTGGAGGCATGGTTTATTTCTAGGTAAGTTTGTCTATAGTGGTTGAAAATCTTTTTCAAACATTTTTTACCCGTAATTAACCCGTCAGTGGATTTCTGGTGGTGATAGTACGCAGAGGTGATATAGATATCACGTGCACTTAAACCAAATGAGAAACGAGAGGTCGGTAATTCGCGCTTGTTATTGAAAGTAGCCTCGGGTTGACTTGCGAAAACATGCGAAGTTAAACATTTTCTTCAAGATTATGGTGAACTTACTGAATAAAATACAGAATTGATAATAAAAAGTGGTGGTCATTTCGCGTGCCGCCCTCATTCCGGTGTTTCATCTAGTGTGCAAATAGTGGGCGTGTCAGCTGAACTTCCCCCGAACGTATTATTATTATTTCAGGGGCGCGCATGTAATAATGAACGTGGCGAAGTCATGCCATAGCACTTCTCTCAACTCTGTCAGTCTGTGTTTGTCACGCGCGTGAAAGACAGAGAGAGAGAGAGAGAGAGAGAGAGAGGAGAAGAGAGAGAGAGAGAGAGAGAGAGAGAGAGAGAGAGAGAGAGAGAGAGAGAGAGAGAGAGAGAGAGAGAACGAGAGGGGGAGAGAGAGAGAGAGGAGAGAGAGCGCGATAGAGAGAGAGGGGAGAAGAGAGCGCGATAGAGAGAGAGGGTGAGAGAGAAAGCGCGAGAGCGTGAGAGAGAGGGAGAAGCAGAGATGAGAGGAGAGGAGATGAAGAGAGGGAGAGAAAAGAGAGAGAGAGAGGGAGAGAGAGGGGAGAGAGACAGCGCGATAGAGAGCAGAGAGGGTGAGAGAGAGAGAGAGAGAGCGAGAGAGAGAGCGCGTGAGGGAGAGAGATATGGAGAGAGAGAGAAAGACGGGCGAAGAGAGAGAGAGACATAGAGAACGATAGAGAGAGAGGGTGAGAGAGAGAGGGTGAGAGAGAGAGGGAGCGAGAGAGCGATAGAGAGAGAGAGGGGGAAGAGAGAAGAGAGAGAGAGAGAGAGAGAGAGAGAGAGAGGAAGATAGAGAGAGAGCGATAAGCGAGAGAGGGTGAGAAGAGAGAGAGAAGCGATAAGAAGAGAGGGTGAGGAGGGAGAGGAGGAGAGAAGAGAGAGAGTGAGAGAGAACAGAGAGAGGCGGCGATCGGAGAGAGAAGGAGAGAG
>NW_014577231.1:141346-147389 GCF_000485595.1 Priapulus caudatus
CCCCGAGTGGACTTGACGACCTCGCCAGCCGACAGCGAAGGAGACGAAGTGGGGAAAGCGGGCATGGCAGACGAGACGGCGAGGTGGCACAAGGCCGTTGGAGCCATGGAGCATGGTTACCGACCACGGGGCTTGGCGCAAATGCCGGAGCAAGTGACGCGCAGCCGGCTGCAGGTACAGCCTCCCGCGTACTACGTCTAGACAGATGAGTGGCAGCGAGAGGGAAGAAGAAGAGACATACGGTGGCAATAGGATCGCTCAAATTGGGGTACGACCCCGTGGTGAGATAACACTGCACGAATCTGTGGGGAGGAGGAAGTGACGAGGCGTACGACGCCTCGTGAGTCTCCTGCGGGTGATGTTCACGCACGCGGGGTTACGACTCCTCCTTCCCAACACCGCCGGATGTGTTAGCGGAGCGGACGGGGATGGCACGTGTCGATCTGGAGTATCGACGCGGGTGGTGGGGTCACGCCCACTGCCTGTGCGGGCAGATATCGCCTTGCCCGTGTAGACCCGCCGAGGAGCGGGTTGCGTGTTGTCACCCGAGCGCCGGCGACGTAATTGCTGCTCGACTGACTACACAGATGGTGGCTGGCAGAAGACGCACACCGAAAAGAGCGAAGCCAACCTGTCGCCGTAGGTCATGGAACTCTTCCCTCTTTGTGAAACACTCATAGCACGTGGTGATATAGTGACACGTGGTGAGACTGAGACAGTAACACATTGTGAGACTGAGACATTAACACGTGACAAGATCGAGACCATAGCACGTCGTGAGGACTACGGCAGAGCGTCGGCAAGTGAGTTCCCTGGGGCCAGGGAGCCTACAGGATCGCCGTCGACGCCGAACGTTCTACCGACCCGTGGACGCGTGGGAGGAGCTTCGCATAGTGCCGGGGCCCACTAAGCGCCCCGTGCCGCGATTAGTTTATTTTGTAGTTGCGCATTCTTTTGTGATGTTTACCGCTGGGCGGTTGCCCCTTGTTCTTAGCGGAGTGTGTGTTAACAATGTGCGGTTGTTTCCAGTGGTTAGTAGTTCAAGTGTCATCTGCTGTGTTTTATTTTTATTTGATAGTATAAATTGAGCAGGGGCTTTTCAATTTTAAGTTGGGGGGAGTGTAGCAGATTCGCTTTTAGAATCGTGTATCGTGCGTTTCATTTTTGTTTCACGAGAGATGGTGCTAGCGGGGGATGTCCCGCAATGAGCAATTTGTGGGTACCCTCCGCGAGGACGGTTCGAAGAAGTGAAAACAAGAGAGAAAACGGCGCAGTAGGTAGGTAGGTAGGTAGGTAGGTAGGTAGGTAGGTAGGTAGGTAGGTAGGTAGGTAGGTAGGTAGGTAGGTAGGTAGATAGGTAGGTAGGTAGGTAGGTAGAGGTAGGTAGGGGTTAAGGGGAGGACAAGGTGCACGATTAGGAGGGTTAGTAGGCAGGCTACAAGGTTCGAGCGGTCGAGTTACGGTAAATTCTCAGCTGAATCCGGAAAAAACATATGCGTGCCAGGCCGAGACAACATTTGTCGACGGATAGCGTTAGCGTATAGAAATATATAGCGTTATGTTATGGCCTGCTATATGTTATAGCAGATATGTTAGATATATATAGCGTTATCTTAAGTTATGAGATATATAGCGTTAGAGGTATATATGCTAGCGTGTTTGCATTAGCGTGGTAGATGTATTTCGGCGTTTGAGACTGTCGTTTATAACTGCAGGCTTGTGCCAACGATCCTAGGACAGCACACAGGCTTACTGCAAATGACCGAGGAAGTGTTGATTGAATGAACAAGCACTTATACTTAAAGAATGGCCGGCGTTTGGTCTGGGTTTTCCTTACCGTATTGTCCTTTTATCTTTTAGGGTTCTAAAGAGTAACGTTTGCGCTGCGAATTCTTCAGCCATCTCTTTGCCAAGTGGCCAGTACTACCCAACAATGCTAGTTGCATTGTACTCTTTCAACTTGTCCTCTTGTTCGACAATACTCTCCTGGTTTATAGGAAGTCTGTCGTTGGAGAATGCGGCTATTCTTGCTATTTACCTCTGCCAAGGGGTTGGCAGGAGGTTGTGTTTTCACCGGCGTGTGTTTGTTCGGCGTGTATTTGTTGGTTTGTGGGGTTGTGTACAGCCTAACTGAAAAAGTTATGGACGGATTGTCATAAAATTTTGAGGATAGGTCAGAAATGGGCTAACTAAGAATTGATACGATTTTGGTGGTGATCCGGATCCAATTAATTAATTAATTAATTAAATAAAATTTTCAGGATAGGTCAGAAATGGGGTAACTTAGAAGTGATTACATTTTGGTGGTGATCCGGATCCAATTAATTAATTAATTAATTTCTAAAATTTTCAGGATAGGTCAGAAATGGGGTAACTTAGAAGTGATTACATTTTGGTGGTGATCCGGATCCAATTAATTAATTAATTAATTAATAAAAATGTTTACAGTCACAGAATTTAGCTGCCTTGGCGGAGGTCTGCGCTCTCCGAGTGCTCTAGTTACTTAGATTTACATGCTGACAAGATTGTAGGGTAGCTGAACAATCTACAGGCCCTCACTGCTCGCCCGTGCGGATGAACGAGTGAAGAATTAGATGATCGAATAGTATGATGAGCAGTACACGCATGCAGCATAGAAGTAGTATACAACGCGTATGTTGTATACAACATTTATTTTGAATAAACTGTACGTCATATGCGGCGCGTAAGCTGCTGTACGCAACATGCACGAACTTTAACACTCGTGTCACTTATGTATATACAATGCATGATATCAAGAGTGTATAATGTCGTCTATATTATACACTCCTGATAATATAAATACGCGTGATATACGCGCGTGCACCGCCGCTGCCGCCGTGCACACACACACAAAGCTGCGTTTGTTAAACCATTGTTAAAAGACTAGCAACCAACGAAGCTTCGATATCGAGATTTTATCTGCTCTTTTGTTGGCGTCAAACGAGATACGATTCGGCCGTCCGACGTGCGGCTTGTTATGCAATGATGCATTTTGTCGTACATTTTCCCGCTCTTTTGTTCGCGAAGTAAAATTCCCCCGTTGAGCTAGCAGCATGATAACATTGGGAGTTGTATTGTAAGTATATATTAAAGTCTATATTATACACGACTGATAACATCCGCATGCACCGAGCAGAGCTAATACGAGCGGACGATGCCACATCCTGAACTCGTGTTGTTGTTACGAATGTACTCTCCGTCGAATTCCTGAACTATCAACAACTGTTATCAAATCGAACAATCGGGATTTGCGATGAAAAACAACGCACTGTTCCGCTTTTCGGTGCCAATTGCGATCAACTCATGTGCATACGCGGAGATCCTTTGATAGACATCCTTGCTTGAGCCACCAGGAGCGATAAAATTGTTCAGTAACACTTTTTGGTCCGAAATCGAAATATGTGTATTTGTTCAACGACATCCGTTGACGAACTTCCTGCTTGCACGTACAAATAACTTGCAGGGCCGTAGTGGCCGCCACGGCAGCAGGGCACTGCCGTGGCACTATTTTGACCAAAAAAATTGTGCAGGGAACCAAGGAGCAACATATAGGGGGCCTACCAAGGAGATGAAACCCCGGGGGGCACTCACCCCACATTATGGTAGGTATGTGCTATTGCAAAGTCAAAAATGGAGGGGGGGCTCTGGAACTAACTCAGACCTGAAAATGGGGGTCTCTGGAACTAACTAATGTTTGTTGAATGTGGTATGCTCTGGAACCGGCTATGTTAGAAAATGGGGGTCCCCGGAACTAGGATTTCGTTGAAATTCAATGCTATAAAACTGGACACGTTTAAAAGAGGGGGTCTCCGGAACTGTGGGGGGAATAGTGATTTGCTTTAAAATCTATGCTGTAGCACTTGAACCAATAATTGTTGTATTATGTAGAGTGAGAGAAAAACCATGCCCGGAGGAGAGATGAACGCCACGCACACACAGCACACACGATCACACACACACACATCACACCACAACACACACACACACACACCAGACAAGAATCAACACACGCATGCACGCACGTACGCACGCACGCACACACACACACGTTGCATGCATGCCTTCACGGCCCGGCTTCAACGTATTCTGAAGTACGATGCACTGGAGCGGAAATATTAAAAACTATATTATTTTTCATAATTATGTACTGATAGTATATACAATTTTGTAAACAATGTTTTATTAGTTATCATACTCATAATATATATTTTAGATACTTTAGTCAAAACATCAGCTTTAGCTACATTCCACTTTGAAATTTACAAATTGATCAGAATTGGTTGCTTTCAACATAGCCTGAAAATGCAGGAAATGCCATTTCCAGGCTCTAAATTTCAAAAAATTTCTGGTGGAGTACCCCCAGACCCCCCGCATCGGCTTCACGGCGTTCGGCGTTAGCCATGCGTGCCTGCGGCACACACCATAACCGCCACTCTTGATATTATCACGGGTGATCCGAAATTTTTCTGCAGTAGCACATTTTGGGAGGCCACTACGGCTCTGACTTGACCATGACGGCGCAAAACCACTTTAGGCACCTTAGGTATCACGAAGTGATGCACAGATTTCTGTGTATCATCAACTGATGCACAGACTTTCCGTATATCAAGGAATGATGCAAAATCCCTAACCCTAACCCTAATCCTAACCCTAACTCTAACCCTAACCCTAACACCATTCGTGATACCTAAAGTTATACTTTATGACTTAGGGTTAGGGTTAGGGTTTTTGCATCATTCCTTGATATACGGAGTCTGTGCATCAGTTGATGATACACAGAAATCTGTGCATCACTTCGTGATACCTAAGGTGCCTAAAGTGGATTTGCACCCCCGACCCGAGGTGCATATATGTATACACAAAGTGTACCAGACTTGTACTACAGAAGTGTAGGCACTAACCCTAACCCTAACTCTAACCCTAACCCTAACCCTAACCCCAACCCTAACCCTAACCCTAACCCTAACTCTAACCCTAACCCTAACCCTAACCCTAAACATACCTCATATAAAAATATAAACATAATACTAAACATTAAACAACCTAAAACTACCTCGGGTACATATCTGTAGTACCTGATACGACAACGACCCCATCTGCCTTAGTGAACACTGAATGTCTTGTTAGTCTTACTGTTATATTTTATTAACCGAATATCACTAGACGTTTTCGATGTTATAAGTAGAAAGTATTCGCCATATACGTGCAGGTTCAGTAACGTAGTCGCTATTCCATAGATGTGTAGCAGATTCGCTTTTAGAATCGTGTATCGTGCGTTTCATTTTTGTCTCACGAGAGATGGCGCTAGCGGGGGATGTCCCGCAATGAGCAATTTGTGGGTACCTCCGCGAGGACGGTTCGAAGAAGTGAAAACAAGAGAGAAAACGGCGCAAAAGAGGAGATACGCCGGAGAGTTATGGCGGGCAGTTGTGTTTTTGGAATGCGTTCGATGTTAACCGTGCGCGTGCGGTAGTTAGTATGGTCAACAGGTGCTGGAGTGGTCAAGTGAGGTAGGGTCGAGTGGGGCTGCCCGTTGGTTGAGTCGGAGTGATGGGTACGTTGCGGTTGCGGCGAGATTGAGATATGTCAGACTGACATTGTGATAGTGTATTGTCGATGCAGATAGCTGTACCTAGCTGTATGTGTAGGTAGTGTATATGTACGTGTACACATCTTTTGTACACCAGGGGCCGTAGACTGTCTAACGAGCGTCGTCCTCGCGGTGGCGATATAGCGAAGTAATCTGCTGATGCAGATGGCTGTAGGCCTACACTAAGAGTGTAGTAATTATACGTAGCTGTATGTGTAGGTAGTGTATATGTACGTGTACACATCTTTTGTACACCAGGGGTCGCCACTGCGAGGACGACGCTCGTTAGACAGTCTACGGTATAGCGAAGTGATCTGCTGATGCAGATGGCTGTAGGCCTACACTAAGAGTGTAGTGTAGGAGAGCGCAGGCTCTCGCACAGAGGAAATATATCGCCTCACACTATTCCCCAAATGCAATCACTAGAAACAA
>NW_014577231.1:147399-150468 GCF_000485595.1 Priapulus caudatus
CGGAACGCCCCCCCCCCTTTTCTCGGCGCTCGGGGGTTTGACTGCCTCTGTCTCGTCGCGATCCTAGTGATCCGAATCGGGAAGGACGGGGAGTAACGGCCCTGTCAGGGTGCGCGGCGACAACGGCAACCGAACGTATACGGCCAATGGTAGTAGTCGAGTCGGGTAGATAGCGAGAAGAGAGAGATAGAAATCCGTTACAGATGTTTTAAATAGTTAACTATTGCAGAAAACTCACGGAAATACGATGATTTTTGCACAAGGGAGACATTACTCCCTGCACCGGCCATAGGAATTCTCGGGTATCGCGCCTCGCGTTAACCTGCGAGAGTTGATGTTTTTTTAAAATTAAATGTATTAGTGTTAATTAAATTTAATTAGGGTTAAGGTTAGGGTTAGGGTTAGGGTTAGTCAGAAACGGAGTCGAGGTTGGGAGTAATGTCTGCCCGGCGGCGAATTTTTTTTTCCCACTTCACTTCTGGACCACAGCCAATCAGCGCACTCCATTCACTCGACTTCTTCGAAGCAACAATGTAAAATGAATACCCACTATCTCTAACCCTAACCCTAACACTATCCCGTTACCCGTACCCGAACCCTAACACCAACTATAATCCAACCATATATATACGAATCATATATTACAAAACACTATCTATGGTGGGTCCGGAACTCAAGTGGGAAAAAAATTTCGCTGCCCGGCGACCAACCTAAATACGATAAATCGGCCATATCATAAACATGTGCGCTTTTGTTTTAAAATGGGGCCTCTATGCTCCGTAGAAAAGGGAGGGCGCTATGATCGCAGTGTATCAGAATTTTATTTTTATTTTAAAGATTAGACATAATGCTATGAAAATATCAACAAATAATCACAACGCAAAATAGTGCATTACCGATGATTATGATTTAAACAATTAAGGAATTTTACATAGGCCCAATGGTGAGCATTAGGTGATTCCGCATAGAGAAATTAAGCCACCACCACAAACAACGTGTTGAACCCTTCATTGCCTATAACTACAGGGGAAATTTAATTTATGTTAAATGTGTGAACAAAAGGAAGGTAAGTGTGAATAATTTGTGTATGAAGCTCAAATGTTTGATTCTTAACCGATATTTGCTAATAGATAATTATATTCATGACGGGTTGATTGTTAAAACATTAACGCTGGTCGATGATTAACTGATTAATAATTTGTTGATTGCTAGGAGGCTCATGATTGGTCGGCTGCTACGAGGCTTCTGATTGGTCGGTTCCTACGAGACCCCTGATTGGACGGCTGCTAAGAGGCCCCTGATTGGTCTGTTCCTAGTAGGCTCCTGATTGGTCGGTTTCTACGAGGACCCTGATTGGTCGGTTTATACGAGGCCCCTGATTAGTCAGCTGCTAGGAGGCCCCTGATTGGTCGGCTGCTAGGAGGCCCCTGATTGGTCGGTCCTACGAGGTCCTGATTGGTCAATTCGTACGAGGCCCCTGATTGGTTGGCTGCTGGGAGGCTCTTAATTAGTCGGTTCCTACGAGGGTCCTGATTGGTCGGTTCCTACGAGGCCCCTGATTGGTCGGCTGCTAGGGGGGCCCTGATTGGTCAATTCCTACAAGGCCCCTGATTGGTCGGTTCCTACAAGGCTCCTGATTGGTCGGTTCTTACAAGGCCCCTGATTGGTCAGTTTCTACAAGGCTCCTGATTGGTCAGCTGCTAGGAGGCCCCTGATTGGTCGGTTCCTACGAGGCCCCTGATTGGAAAATAATATTTCAATAAGAGAATAATATATATATATATATAATATAATATGAGATAATAATATTCACTGAGAGAAAATAATATTTCAGTGAATTGGCACCGGTAAAGGTAACCGCGCGATTGCCTGTGCATTTGTCTTGGGGCAGTTTTTTGCACCGGTGGGAAACGTCATTCTATTTGTTGCGTATTGCAAGAATACAAAATTAGAACAAGAAATAATTCGGGTTTATTCATAAATTACCTGGATTCGAGATTTCACAAAACAATTTTCTCTCTCTCATTTGTGCGCTCCTTCCCTTTTCCTTATCTATATCCTTCTCTTTTCCTTCTATATATATATATATATATATATATCCTAGTATATTAGCAAGCAGAGAGAGAGAGAGAGAGGAGAGAGACGAGAGAGAGGAGACGACGAGAGAGGGAGAAACTAGGGTATAAGAAGTGCTTGGCTTTGACACCTATGAATATAATATATATATTCAGCTGTTTCGCGCCACGTTAACACCAATGATGTGTGAGGTGGGGGAGAGGAGGAGGAGGAGGAGCAGAGGAGGAGGAGCGGGCGCCGCAAGAGGTTATAGAATTCGTGTGACATTTACTCGCGCTGACATACATCAGCCGATCGTGTGATCCCGCAGCGATCGTCGCGTTTATAATGTGCCGCCACGTCTTCAAAAGACAAATTTATGTGGCCGACATAAAACGAAATGTTAGAAAAAACTGCAATGCCTCTAAATTCACATACAGCAGTGCGTGTACCCGACGCCCAGCGCGATGATTACTCGCCGAACACCACCGCTACCCTCACTCACCCCGCGTGCACTGCGCGCCCTTTCACCCACTCGTACTACAACTTCCACCGCCCTAAGACAGAACGCGACGCGCAAGTATAGTCAGAATCCCAGTCCGCCGCAACATCCTAACCGGCGACTGCCTACTACAATAAACTGCGCGTTTACCTAAGTCTCCGATCACAACATTGCAACGTTTCCTAATATGTGCTGCTCTAAGGGCTGCGATGATCTGCCTTGTCAATACCACTCCCAGGCTGACTCTGATCTAACAAGTCGAGCAACCTCACAACTACTACCAAAAGCTGGGACCTAATACAGGTCTTTACTCACCACCAATCGCCGCCGGGCCCACCCTCGACGCAAAATCATATGGCCGTCGGCTATCATAATGTCATTTAAATGACCTGGCACACACCAGACACCCGCGTGAGGCCCTCTAGAGTACGGCAATAAGAACGGATGAGTCAACAGCAAGACTGACACAGACTGTAGCTTATTACATCAGATGATATATAACTGTAATAGAG
>NW_014577231.1:150493-153317 GCF_000485595.1 Priapulus caudatus
GAGAGAGAGAGAGAGAGAGAGAGAGAGAGGGAGAAAGTAGGGTATAAGAAAGTACTTGGCTTTGACACATATGAATATAATATATATATTCAGTGTTCCGCACGTTAACACAATGATGTGTGAGGTGGGGAGGAGGAGGAGGAGGAGGAGGAGGAGCGGGCAGAGAAGAGGTTATAACTTACGTGTGACATTTACTGCGCTGACTCATCAGCCGATCGTGTGATCCCCAGCGCTCGTCGCGTTTATAATGTGCCACTCACGTTTCAAAAGACAAATTTATGTGCCGACATAAAAAAGAAATGTAGAAAAAACTGCAATGCCTCTAAATTCACATACACGCATGCGTGTACCGAGCAGGGATGATTTATCGCCAACATACCTATACGGTGACTGGCTTTCACCAGCTCGTATAAAATTAGGCTAAGACAACGCGACCAATATATCAGATCACAGTCGCGCAAAATTTAACGGCGATAGGCCTATACAATAAACTGGGTTTTACCGCTCGTAAAATACGTTTTATATGTGTGCGTGTGCGTGTTGTGTATACATGGGTGATGTAAAAGTAGACAATATAAAAGGTGACAATTCCAAATGCGCGGGCCACTCGCAAATATATGTCGGTCATAATGTCTTTAATGATGGCAAAGACAGACAGGGTGAGGCCTATAGAGTAGCAATAGAACGGATGAGTGATCCACAGACTGACACAGACTGTGAGCTATTCATAGATATATATAACTGTATAGAGTCATGAGGAGAGAGAAGTATGTCCTTCTTTATCTTCTTCTCACAGAGTATAGCGATATAGAGTATAGTGTATAGCGATGCATCGGAATGTCATTTTTACGTCTGTACGCGTTTTCGTCACGCGTTTATTTACTCGATTTGTGTTATAGACACAGGCTGTCAGCTATACAGAGTCAACTATATAAAGTCATGAGGAGAGAGAAGGAAGTATGTCCTTCCTTATCCTCTATTTACCGAGCATAGCCGTGCATCGGAATGTCATTTTTACGTCTGTATGCGCGCTTTCGTCACGCGTTTATTTGCCTGACGTTTACGGACGTAAATGCGCCGTCAGATCTCATGCGAAATAACGAGGACAAACAACGACGAATGAAAGCAGGAGGCGAGTAGAATCCTGACCCCGTCGCTGCGTTGGGAAGCGAGCGGTGTGTGTGTGTGTGTTCGTGCGTGCGTGCGTGCGTGCGTGCGTGCGTGCGTGTGTGAGTGTGTGCGCGCGTGCGTGTGTGCGCGCGTGCGCGTGTGTGTGTAGTGGGGGGAACACAATGGCCCATTGACGGAGCTTAATGAGTGACGATGACGATAGTAGTCACGTAAACCCATCTCCCCGATTCATTTCCTGATCGCATGAACGAGGTCTGACCGCCCTCCTCGTTCTCCCGTGGTACTCCGAGTAGTGTATAGATTCGATAGGAAATAGTTAGGGTGGGAGATTCGGGCGAGACTGCGCGCGCCAGTCTATGGAAAACTAACATGTTTGAATAGATCGCGTTTAATTGCAGCCGGGTAAAGTTTAAAATTCGAGAGCTCATTCAGCCACTTTTTTTCGAACGCTGATTGAGGAAATGAAGCTTTCCAACTTTTTACACGAACGCGGAACGGGGAAGCTGAAAGATAGAAAAGGGGAACTGGAGTTTAATGTTAGCGGTAGGTGAGAAGGTGGTGCGGACGGCAGATATGGGAAGATGGCGTCGTGGGGTGGAGGCGGCATGCGAGAGGAAGGGTGTTCAAACGTAAAACAAACGATAGGAAATAAGAGGAGGTTGTGTAGAATAAGGGAGATCACGGAGTGAAGGAAAAGTAGTGGTATGTAGAGAAGACCACTACAGAGAAGGAGGAGGTAGCGTGTAGTCTCCGTGACAGTAGCCAGGGAACGTGTAGAGAGAGAGAGTGCAGCGTCTTGTACCCCAATGATACGCGTATAGTATACGTAAACGTATAACACTATTGCTGCTGTGTGGCGTGCGGTGCGTGTAGCTGGTGTCACTTCATACGTGATACACACACACACGTCATCGTTGCGTATCAACTCTGCCAAGCAGAGATTAATCGTCAGCCCACGTATATGTATATATATATATATATATAGTACTACCCGCTATATACTATCGGACGTATACTATACTATATACGCATATATATATATAGGTATACTAGCTGTGTAGGATACATCACACTCACGCGGACTGCTTTTGCCCTACCGTGACTGCTACTGAACGTAGAGAGAGAAGAGAGGACAGAGAGAAGAGAGAGAGAGAGAAGAGAGCAGAAGAGAGAGAGAAGAGAGATAGAGAGAGAGAGAGAGAGAGAGAGAGAAGACAGAGAGAGGGACGAGAGATAGAGAGAGAGAGAGAGAGAGAGAGGAGACGCAAAGGGAACGAGAGAGAATAGGAGCCGAGAGAGCTGAGGAGGCGAGAGAGAGAAAGAGAAGAGACGACGAGAGAGAAGAGAGAAGAGAGAGAGAGAGAGAGAGAGAAGACGACGAGACGCGACGACATCACTAAGAGAGAGAGAGAGAGACGAGAGAGAGAGAGAGAGACGGAAGCAAGAGACGAGAGAGGCCGGGCCCTGAGACACGAGCGACCGAGAGCACGCAGCCGGAGATGAGAGGATGAGAGAGAGAGCAGAGACGAGAGAGAGACGAGGGAACCGGATAAGAGAGAGAGACGAGAGGCGGGCGAGAGTAGATAAAAGAAAAGAGAGAGAGAGAGAGAAAAGATAGAGTAGGGTGGAGGCGGGAAAACACGTCGGGAGAAGCGAGAGATCAGAGAGCAGAGAAATGCTGATGAGACGGAAG
>NW_014577231.1:157568-160123 GCF_000485595.1 Priapulus caudatus
ATATCTTACTAACCCGTATAGCCCTCTCTGTATATCTTACTAGCCCGTATAGCCCTCTCTGTATATCTTACTAGCCCGTATAGCCCTCTCTGTATATCTTACTAGCCCGTATAGCCCTCTCTGTATATCTTACTAGCCCGTATAACCCTCGCTGTATATCTATTAGCCCGTATAGCCCTCTGTATATCTTACCAGCCCGTAAGCCCTCCCTGTATATCTACTAGCCCGTATAGCCCTCTCTGTATATCTACTAGCCTGTATAGCCCTCTCTGTATATCTTACTAGCCCGTATAGCCCTCTCTGTATATCTACTAGCCCGTATAACCCTGTATAGATTTCGTATTTATTTAGCATTATATTTTATTGAAACGCTCCAAGTGCCTGTGCTCGATATAGCTTACTTTCCTATACTGGATAGTTGGCACCCCGCCAGCACAGTCTGGGTCGGCACCAGAAACTCATCGCTTGTTAGATGTAATAATGGGTCTTTGACCCCCCAATTAGTGAGTGTCTCCGGCGTTAGAGGCAGGCCGCTGGCTGCAAGTGTCGTTAGCACCCGGAATTATTGCTTATTACATTCCGTTACATCCTACATATACTATTATATACCCATTATCTGCAGATACTACTTTACCTACGTATACTTCTTATGCATGGTAGTACTTTTGTATTATATATGGTAGTGCATATATTGTATGTAGTAGTATCTAAGTATTATATTTAGTATTATCTATGCAGTATACGTAGTAGTATCTATATATTATATGTTATCTATGTGTTATGTTTGGTAGTATTTATGTATTACATGTAGTAGTATTTATATATTATATGCAGTAGTATACATATATTCAAGAGCATATTAAGAAGGTTCCTTCTCAATATGCTTTTGATATATTACATGTGTAGACTCCTCAGTGTTTATAGCTGGTTTAAAGTACCGGGGTGCATCGACTAAATTCTGCCATCGTAAATCAGTAAAAGCCTTAATTTCCATCCAAAACATCGCAAACTCCCACGCGGCCGGGTGCACACAGATTGATTCAAAAGGACTTCCTACGCTAGTAGATCCTCCTTCACCTGACGCGACTTTTGGATTTGTTTTAATTCGTCGGTCCGTGATGATATACAACTTCCGCCGTTGTTGATGTCATGTGGCTACCACGGGCGGTAAAATGCAACTTGCTTCGAGTGGGACAATTGTCATCGCGTTCCCAAACACCGCATTGCATTTGCGCTCACACGATCGCATAGTTTGAGTTGTCGGTATTACCAAGTCGCCAGCCATTGTGCTATGCATTGACTTCCAGAGTTAGTCTGCCTATGGCCCAAGCCATATCGCGAGTAGTCGCTTGTCTCGCTGTGTCAGATCGTAGACTGCTGGTTGATTCGTGCCCTTGTAGGATGTGAGTGGTCTATACTTTTCAGATTTCTCCATAATTCTTGTAGCTGCTGACATGGCAGAAAACTTTCCTTTAGGGCTTTCGGGACCTGAATTACAGATGTGTGGTCAGAGCGCTTGGGCTGGGATAAAAGGCCTTAGGGCTATGCTGGTAGGGAAGACAACACCGTATCATGTTTCTGATGAATTTGCTCCTTCGGTGGTCCCGTTTGTCGCATTGCTGCTTGATGTGAAGTTCCCTGGTCAAATGGCTGGGCAACTTCATGTCCGCTTCATTGTTGGTTACGTGAACGCGGCCATGTCATGCTGGTACCGGCGGCGAGATTCAGTGTAGCATTCATTTGATACACGAAATTCTATACTTTCTCTTATTGAATCTATTTTTACTCTAAATTATTATAATACAAAGCTCCGTCGGTTGACACTATATACATTGGTTTGATCATCCTTTCGATTAGACATTTGAATCACTTAAGATAGAGACTCATATTAGAATTATTTAATTGTTTTATAAGCGTGCTTCCCCAGCGCAAAAACAACTCTATTTAAAATGTATTAATATTAAATTTTAATATTAAAATAAAAATTTTATTGAAAATTTTAATTAAAAATTTAATACGAATTAAGATAAATTTCTATATGGGATTTTCGAGCGCGAGAACCCAAGATTTTTTTATTTTAGCACTAGGACTAATAACTTACCATATAATAAATGGTTTTTCCCCTATAACAGTATAATGCATACAACTCAAGGCCCAGCGCCCTAGAGTACTCTGCGCATTGCTTACCTCCTCTCGCCTCTTTTTCTCTTTATCTCTTCTCTCTCTTTCTATCTCTCTCTCTCTCTCTCTCGCTCTCTATCCTCTCTCCTCTCTCCTCTCTCTCATCTTCGTCCTCCTCCAAGATTGCGTTTCTGCTCTCTCAACTACCTCTCTCTCTCTCTCTCTCAGGTCTCTCTGCTCCTCTCTGCTCTCTCGTCCTCTCTCTCTCGCTCTCACTATATCACTCTTCTCTTTCTCTCTCCACCTCTATATCTCTCTATTCCTCTACCAATTTCTCTCACATACACACGCTCTTCTTCGGCCCGCCCCCCCCCCACCACATCTTTTCTTCTCTCTTCCCCCACCTCTCTCTTTCGCCTCTCTCTTTCGCCTCC
>NW_014577231.1:160138-166855 GCF_000485595.1 Priapulus caudatus
TCTCTCTCTCACTCAGCCTCTCTCTCTCTCTCTCTCTCTCTCTCTCTCTCTCTTTCTTTCTCTCTTCCTCACTCTTTCTCTCTCGCCCTCTCGGCCTTGATTCGTTTTTCTTCCCCTTTCATCACTCGATGCAAAAAGTTAATAACATGCCCTGCGCATCGGAGAACACCTTCATCGCCGTCATCGCTAGTCTCACCCCGTGCAGGTACAAACGGCGGCAGGGCGGGGCGGCCATTGGTTGTAGCAGACGATGGTATTATCAGGAGTTAATGAGGTTTGTCTCATTAACTCCTGGTATTATGAGAGAGCGAGGGTGTAATCACGAGCGCTCACAAGACTGCTGCTGCAGACAACAAACTGACGGTGTTTAGTGCTAGGCGAAGACCAGAGAGAGAGAGAGAGAGAGAGAGAGATGAGAGAGAGAGAGAGAGACGAGAAGATGAGAGAGAGAGAAGAGAGGAGAGAGAGAGAGAGAGTGTGTGTGTGTGTGGTGTGTGTGTGTGTGTGGGTCGTGGTGCGCGTGCAAGGAGAGCAGAAGAGGAGAGTGAGCGTTTGGTGTGCGTCGTGCGTGCGTGCGTGCGCGCGAAGTGAACTCGATCTGTTACTAACTTTCGTCGACGTGAACGCAGTAATATGTAAATTCCATGGACGACTCCGAGGCTCGCCCCCTTCTCCTCCTTCTTTCTCTTGGCTATCTTCTAACAATTATCCTCTACTGTATCTATATATCTTCCTCTATATCATATATGGATATCTATATTCATATCACTATCCTTTATATTTTTATTATATATATATTATTTACTATATCATTATTATATAACCGGAGAGAGCAATATGGTAAGAAAAATGAAATGTAGGGATCTTTAAGATAAAACGGTAGCACGGTTATCCTTATAATATTTTAGTATACTTTATAGCTTTTTAACGTCAAGGAGATGGAAAAGGGTTAAGTAAACACAAAACACCGTTCTCTTTCTCTCTTTCTCTCTCTCTCTCTCTCTCTCTCTCTCTCTCTCCCTCTCTCTCTCTCTCTCTCTGTGAGCAACCTCATTATAGTCGGTATATAGGATTACTTCTTTAAACAACATCAACGTCACGCATCCCAGCAGCTCTCATTCCGTCACGTAACCGCGCCCGGGAGTCTGCAGCTACCGTGCGGCTGTGCACACGCTCCCACCCCCGCTACTACCAACACACTAATAGCAAGAGTCAACGCATCCACGGCTCTCCAACAACATTCGCCAACGGGATTAGGGAACAGAACCACAGAGACGCAGAGTCACAGATCTCTAGCAATAACTGATTACGCAGAGTCACAGATCTCTAGCAATAACTGATTACGCAGAGTCACAGATCTCTAGCAATAACTGATTACGCAGAGTCACAGATCTCTAGCAATAACTGATAACCGAAGCTGAGCCATTAAGACGATAAGCGCGTAAGATTGAGATTGCCGTGAGAGCGATTCGGGTGGTCGGTCGGCCGACACGAACACGAGTGCTATACGCGTGATTCCGCGTGCGGCGTGCGTCGCTACACGGCTGGCCCGCGCGTATGGTCGCCGCGATGGGAAGCAGGTCAGTCGTGATAGAATCGTAATGTAAGTCGCAACGGATAATATAAGTCGTATCGGATAATATAACCCGTTGTAGCATTTATATATTATATATATATTATATTTATATATATATTATTATATATTATAGCATTTATATATATATAGCCGTTATATACATCGTCTCGCGGTCGTTATAGCCGTAAAGATAAGTAGCGTTATGTATAAAGTTATGTAATGTGAAACTACGATGGACGGTTGCAGTGTCGCTCGCTCAGGTTACTCTCTCATACTTGTGGTCCGGCCGCAACGAGTGGATTGCATCGAAGCGATGAGAAATCATTCCCTCCACCCCGCCACCCACTCAGACTACCACCCCTCCACCTAACCACCCCACGACCCTCATAGCCTGCTATCCCGCCACCCACTCAGACCACCACCCCTCCACCTAACCACCCCACCACCCACCTAGCCCCACGCCCATCCTCACCACCCGTGTTTCACCGCGTTATCTCCCTCTCGTCCCGCACGTCCGTCACCTTCTCGAGATTTCTCGCGATAAAGCACTCCTCCATTGTTCGCCGCACCCTCTGGCGGTCGGATCGCGACCAGTCCAGCTAGGCCGCTGTCATCTTACGCGCTGTGTTATGAATTTGTGATTAGTGAGTGAGGAACGGGTCCCGTTCATACGCGCGGAGAGATGCGGGCTGGGGCTCGAAGGATGAGATTTGTCCCGAGGATGAGAAGAGATATCTGGTGTCACTGGCTTAACGACGATTGACAGCGAGAGCTGCGTGCGTGCGTGCGCGTGTGTTTCAGCATAATGAGATGGCCTAGATTTTTGCATAGTATTTCTTGTTGTAAATCGACAATAAGGTTTTAATCCGAAGATTTGACCCGTGCCGGCCGCGTTTCCCAACGTTATGCGAGCGTGCTAGAGTGAGAGAACCAGACTAATACAGAGAGAGGGAGACAGAGAAAGATAGGGTGAGAGAGAGAGAGAGAGAGAGAGAGAGAGAGAGAGAGAGAGAGAGAGAGAAGAGAGAGAGATAGAGAGAGAGAAATGAAGAAGACAGACACCGACAGACAGACAAAGATAGAGAGATAAGCGGCTACCACACAAATTCTATACCGCCGCGTGGCCTTTCCACACGACCTCGTCCAATACATTTTGCCGCTACTGAAGCCATCGATAAGAGTCTAACAAGTAACAACGACTAGCTCCGAGTCATAGAAAGTCATCGTAGCGTCGTGTTGGGGGGTCTCATACCCAGCTGCTTCAGAATCGCATCCCGCCTGCTACGTACAGCGTAGTGCTAAACCCTCCTTCATTGATAATTTCGCGCCTGTCATGAAACATTTTGTACGGCGGCCTTGCACCCACCATTGTGCTACGCCCCGGCCCATTGTTGATAGCGCGCCAGCATACCTGTGTTTACCTGCGTATGTCGTAGCGGGTTATTTCATCGCTGACGGTGGGCCCACGGGCCGTATTTCTGAGAGCAAATTGTCAACAACACAGCTATCCCGACACGATGCACGAGGGATGCAAAACTCGTCATGGCATCCATGCGAACGAGAAGAGATTGCTATCACGTGTAGAGAGAGAGAGAGAGAGAGAGAGAGAGAGAGAGAGAGAGAGAGAGAGAGAGAGAAAGAGAGAGAGAGAGAGAAAGAGAAGGTGGGTGAGAGCGAGAAAGAGAGAAAGATGACGGGAATGCGAGATAGACAGAGATACTGATGGGAATCTCGACCGCCTTCCGTCGCTCGTTGTTAGTTCAATACGACATCAACGAGCTTACATTACGTCTACCACAGGAGCCTACCGCTACTTGCCGTGAGAACCTGTGTTGTTCGCGGCCCACACACAAAGAACGAGAGCGAGAGCAAATGCTAAACCTTTTCGATGGCGTTTTATTTATTGAGAAAAGGACATGGTTCTTTCTCGCGATTTCTATCACTCGCGCGACAGACGCACATCCACACATGCGCGTGCACACACACGCACACGCACGCACGCACACAAATTCACTCGCCACTCTAGCTATCCTAAATCACGTATCTGCATATCATGCCAAACTATGGTCGGTTAGGCTGTCCCTGCGCGTTAAATATTCAACTTCGACATCAAAAAACTTTTCCCGCGTCCATTTGTTTTATACTCTCACATCGCCCATGCCGCTGCCGCGCCATCTATACTCTGACGTCACGATAACGCCTAGGTGCAAGCGCATAAATCGCAACGGGTTACTCAATTAATGTAAAGCCGTAATGTTAAAAAAATCTTGTATGTGGCTATTGTGTAGTCGGCGCCCTTTTAGCAGCTATATGAAGTGGCAACTATATCGCCCACATCTGCATCAATCCAAAGTAATTCACTCGGCCGGCAATAACTCGTTGCGCAGTTCACGTTTTGACCCGCATACCAACGAAATGCTATGTCATTAAACAGCGCAGGCTGCTCTAAAATGCACTCCGAAATAAGGCGTTAACGATTGGGAAAACCTACGTCGGTGTCACGTTGCGTAATTTATGGTTAATATTATTATTTAATTTCGTAGTAATTCGGCACGCACACACGGTATGCGAGCGCTGTCGGTTTCGCGTAAGAGCAAGAGGCCGCGAATTTCTTCTAGGCAGCCCTAGCTCTCACTAGCTAGGCTTGTTCTTCGTGTCTTGGCGTCGCCCCGCGCTTTCCCGGCAATCGTTTACGTTATAACGACTACAGCCGTATAGAGAGAAAGCGCGGCGGGACCTCCCCCGCTCTCCCTCCCCAGTGTCCCCACTCCTCCTCCCACGAACATCTACGACTCGTTAATTTGTCTGCGGGGAGTTGTTTATGATGTAGTTGAGAGCCGAGCTACCGCTGCTGTCGTTGGTTATACGGGTATGTACGGTTGGTTATATGGTCGTCAGTTATATGGTATGGTGCTTGCGGCGTCTGCGAACGACAGACAGCGAAACCAGACACGCGTCGGCGACAGCCTCGTTTCCATGATCGATCCCATAATGATTGGCGTCGAGCTTTTCCTGCGGCCGCCATTACGGTGACGTCATCAAACAGATGCGGCGGCGTTGCTACGCTACGACCCTCTGACGTCATCCCGCAGACGTGAAAACGACACTTGGCTACGTCCGCCATTACGATGACGTCATCACACAGACGTCAAAACGTCGTTTGGGCGCACGACCGCCATCTTACCTCTCATGAACCCCCCGCCGACTTCACATCGGGCGGTCCGCAGCAAGGAGAGACCCGCGAGCTTCTGACGCCATTATAAACTCGTTTCGGGAGAAATCTCCGCCACATCGGAGCAATCACTATGCAGTTTCTCTTACGGGTACCACGTAACGTCGGGACACCGCCCGTCAACTCGCTAGCAGCTGTCAGACGATCGAGCGTATGATGTATGGTTCGACGATTTTAAAATTTTATAAAGGTCGATTTTTGAATTTGGGTGTTTGTCGCTGTCGCCTTTGGTCAGTTCGTCTAAAAATATACTCACTGTGCAAACAAATACGTACGTCATAAAACAGGTGCCAACGAGAAAGACGTGGCCTGGATCCACGAGGCCCTCGTCTATAGAAGGTTCCGCGATTTTCATATTACCCACAATGCAACGCCGCCGGCCATGGCGGATACAGAAACCAGTTCAGGCATAGTACAAGTACATTGAGCAACGCACTTCTGCTCATTTTATATTCGCCTATTAAGAAAATGCATCACAACGCCGCTCTCCTGCGGTGTTGTCAACTGCAGCAATCGGTATCAGAGAGAGCCACACATCTTTTTTAGGCTGGCTAGCGTGATCACAACACAAGGTAAAGTGACAAGAGACCAGGCGGACCACAGACGCTTGGAGCATTTCCAATGAAAAAGCAATGCTGAATAAACACGAAATGTACACGATAATTGTGATAACAATTTATTGTCTTAATGTTTCTCTACTCTCTTTCGCCTAGAATTGCCGATAATTACCTGTAAATGCCGGTCAAATGCTCCTCTGCAACACACAGGTACATCGCACGCACGGCGCCCGCCGCTACACATTTACGCGTATATACATATATCGCCGGCATCCAGTAGGCAGCTGTTTGAGTGGGGGTGGTGATTTCTCTTGCACGTGTAGCATACTCTACATAAAATAGCACCGAGGCAACATGTGAACAGAATTCCCCAAGCCCGGCTTTACAATTACAGTGTGCTGACATGATGCCTGTCCCATATTCTCTCATCGTGACCCATGCACGGATAGAGAGATGGTATAATCAGAGACTGGTAGTGCATAACACGTGCTCGGATAACGTAGATGGGACTCTCACTGTTCACATGATAGGTGTAGACTGATACACCCAACCGCAGAACAGTCGATCGTGGGCATCTAGGCTTTTGTGGTTCTGAAAGTCCTTGAGAGTATAAAATGATCTCGGCTAGAATGTTAGGTAGTCAATTCACGAGATTCAAATAAGTACGTGATGGGCACAAGCTGCACGTTGTGGTCCTCGCTACAATTCTCGTACGGGTGTCGATTCCCAATGCACGAAATTTTCTCGAGATAGCGTGCTTTGGCTACGTTGTGTAGTGAATCAAAGTACTTATCCATACTACGTACACTACAGACAGTCGACAAACCTGCATACACAAGCTATTATAAAAAAGCTGCATTTGATAGCTAGAGTAGATGCAGTAAAATCGGTGAAATTTCTGAACTCTCACGATGTAAACAAACTCAAGTCTATGAACATAATATGTCTTCCGATCTGCTCAATCTACGAATCTGCCGACTGTGTGGCAGCCTCATTGAACTGCAGTACCTAAAACCCACGCTGATAAACCTGTCTGTAAAACCTGTCTGGTAAAATACCTATTGCAATAATAACACTATAGCCAATGTTAAATCGGTTGATTAATTGTGCATAGGGGCACATTACACGCGACACGTGTTCGCTTTTTTTTTAACCGGTATGGCCGGCGGTACGGGATTGTAGGTAATATTGCTATTTTTAGTCCAAGTCGCGGAACCCTCTATAGTAGAATATATAGACTTCATATCCATGTCCATGTGCACTACCGCTACCACACATGCACGCACGCACACACACACGCACACACACATACACACACACACACACACACACACACACACACACACACACAC
>NW_014577231.1:166865-168107 GCF_000485595.1 Priapulus caudatus
CGCACGCACGCACGCACGCACGCAGGCACGCACGCACGCACGCAGGTAGGCAGGCAGGCAGGTACACACGCACGCACGCACGCACGCACGCAGGCACGCAGGCAGGCAGGCAGGCAGGCAGGCAGGCAGGTACACACGCACGCACGCAGGTAGGCAGGCAGGCAGGCAGGCAGGCAGGCAGACAGGCACGGACGCACGCACGCACGCACGCACGCACGCACGCACACACACACATGCACGCACGCACGCAGCTTGACATGCAGCCTCGCCTGGTATATAGATATCTCTATACGGGATCCCTGCGCATCTCTAGATGCTACTTCAGAGTCCCTGCATGCATCTAGACACCACTGCCACCTGATATATAGATCCATCTATGTAGGATCTCTGCGCATCTCTAGATACTTCAGAGTCCCTGCATCTAGACGCAACTGCCACCTGGTATATATACATCTATGTATATGATCCATGCGCATCTCTAGATGCTACTTCAGAGTCCCTGCAGCGATAGACACCACAGCCCCGTGTGCCGCGGGACACAGAGCCGGTCTTTGTCATCAACCTGCTTGTTCGGAGGCTATTAGCGCGCGCGTTATGACTGTTGACGATTGCCGTACACCTCCTGTGTGCTCGCTCCCCGGGAGAGAGAGAGAAAACACGCAGTAAACGGCATTAATTTACATATCTCACGCCAGAATTGTGTCTACATACGTACGTGCTGAAAGGAAAATTATTTCTAGTGTGAACTATGTCGGGCAAATACGCGCATGCGCTACATTGTCAACGCTTCAAACGAAATTATCCCCTTCTCTAACACACGCATTGATAGCTTAATTACGAAGTTGATAATATGAGTAATTGTAATTACGTATATTATAGAGTTATTGTATTATTGTATTGTAAATCAGTGTAATTATTATAAGTTGATGGTGGCGACACCACAAGGTAGATTGAACCCCCTACGCGTTACTTCACTCTATTTACTGCTATTTCTAAATACCATATACCTCACACCGTTTCTATCTCATTACGTCTATTTCTATCCTGCCATTTATTCTACTACAACTGCCCACTTCTCTCCATTCACTACCTCTCTTTTCTACTATGTGCAGTTTGCTTCTCTCCACACTTTGATTTTCTACGCTTCTCTCTACTCCCTCTATCTACTTTCTTATTTCTCCTAGTTACTTTTCTCTCCCCCTCTCTCTCTCTCTCTCTCTCTCTCTCTCTCTCTCTCTCTCT
>NW_014577231.1:169620-173686 GCF_000485595.1 Priapulus caudatus
GAGAGCGAAGGCGCGCGGGCGCGCGCGGGCGCGCGCGCGAGCGAGAGAGAGAGAGAGAGCGAGAGAGAGAGAGAGAGAGAGAGAGAGAGAGAGAGAGAGAGAGGCTAAACTCTGTCGGTCAATGATGAAAGAAACTCAAAAGGAAAATAAACTATTACGGTGGACACCAAGTTCGAACCCGCAAGGTCTATCTCCCTCAGAAATTACCTTGCGTGTTGCGCCAGGCCATGTGTTGAAAGGATTACACGAATGAATGGGGAGATGAACGAATATGTAAAGAACTTGACATGCGAGAAGAATACGCGAGAAAGATTCTCCGAGTGAAAGGAATAAATCAATGACTCGTCGAGTAAGAGAAGAATAAATGAATTTATTACTTCGCGGAATATTGGAAAGGGAGGTCCGTTCGACATCGCAGTCAGCGTACCGACTAGCTCGCCCTATGTAGCCCTTCACTCCGCAGCGACTAGGATGTTAGCGAGCGAATGACTAAATAGTTAGAGCCAGGTGTGAGAGGCTACACAGGGTCTAGTGAAGACAGGGTCCAAGTGTGGCTGGTGTATGCATATAGTATTCTGTGCATGGACCAGATGTGGACAGAGTATGCATAGTATTCTGTGCATGGACCAGATGTGGACAGAGTATGCATAGTATTCTGTGCATGGTCCAGATGTGGATGGAGTATGTGTAGGGCTCTGTGCATGGTCCAGGTGTGGACAGAGTATGCGTATGGATCTGTGCATGGTCCAGACGTAGACAGAGTATGCGTATGGCCCTGTGCAGGTCGAAGTATTGATGGAATATGTATAGGGCTCCGTGCAGGGTGAGGGTCTAGAGTACTGTGTACGACAGCGTCTAGTGACTTTTCTCACGGTGAATTGATGTGCAACCAACATACATCAGTCAGTCTTTCGTTTATAATCCGTCGTTCGAGCGTAGTAGACCTGTTTATAGCAACGAGGGACATGCATGACGAAGAGCGATGTGTAGAGGATGAGAGAGTCAGATGAGAGCAGGGTAAAATTCTAGTTAAAAACGCAGGTAACTGCAGAAGGAGAACAGGGTACCCATGCAGATGAGAGCACGTAAAAGGTCGGGTAAAAACAGTCAGGAGCGAATAAGGGCGGAGTGACATCAAGGTGATGTTAGGGTGAGAGCTATAACAGCGTATAAGCATGGTCAAATAATACGCTTAGTTAGCTTGCTTTACACTGATTTGCTCTAGTTTAGCTTTTTTTAGTTGTCAAACAGGTAAAACCCATGATACCCAGAAAAATCCATGTTAGAAGGGGGGTTCCCTCGTATATTTTGTTTATTTGTTTTATTTAGCAACATCGTTACAAACACGTTTCAACTATGGAAACATTAGAATACATGTTTATACAAAAAACATGCAATCGATTTTCAAATTGTTTGTCGAATTATTTCTGTTCGAATCATCGAGGGCTGGAGCCGTGTCTGAACGAGTCCGCTTGTGGCACAGGCACTTGGAACGGCTCAATAAAAACAAATAATGGTAAATAAACACGAAATGTATTTTACCAAAGTCTTAATGTTTCTCTACTCTATTTCGCCTATTATTGTCGATAACTTGCTGTAAATGCCGTTCAAATGCTTTCTGCAACACACAAGTACACAACGCACGCCCTGCGCACAAACAACAAGAATAAGATAATTTACAGCAAGTTATCGACAATAATAGGCGAAATAGAGTAGAGAAACATTAAGACTCTGGTAGTAAATACATTTCGTGTTTATTTATTTTTTTAAATATTTTATTGAGACGTTCCAAGTGCCTGTGGCTTGTGGGATTTGCTCCCGCGCGTTCGGCGGATGGATATGTTTTGTAACACGCTGAGCGTATTTTGCCTCCCGTTGTGTGAACACGTCTGCTTGAAAAGCGATCGGCAGAGGTTTACCTCCGCACGCTTAGCACTCCCCGTGTTTGCTATTTCTCGAGATATTATTAATCTCTTGAGGAATTTGCAGCTTTATATGCGCTTATCACTTCGAGCTATTTCTCTCTCGCGCTTTCTCTCTCTCTCTCTATCTCGCGCGCGCGCCCTCTCTCTCTCTCTCTCTCTCTCTCTCTCGCTCTTTCTCTGTCTCTCTCTCTCTCTCTCTCTCTCTCTCTCTCTAGGCACACTCGGGCTATCCTGCTCTCTCTCACGGTCAACTCTCTGCTCTCTCTCTTTCTCTCACCGCAGTCACGTGCTCTCTCTCCTCTGCTCTCTTGTTTCTACTGTCTCTCTCGCTGCTTTGTGTGTGGGTGCGCGCGCATGTGTGTCTGTCTGTCTGTCTGTCTGTCTGTCTGTCTGCCTGTCTCTCTCTCTCGCTCTCTGCTCTCTCTCGCCTCTCTCAGCTCTCTCTCCTCTCTCATCCATCTATCTCTCTCGCTCTCTCTCTCTCTCTCCTCTCTGCGCTTTCTCTCTCCTCTCTCAGAGCCAGGCCCTCTCTCTCTCGACATCTCTCTCTCGTCTCTCTCTCTCTCTCCCTCGCCGTCTCAGTTGCCTTCTCGTCTCTCTCCGTCTCCTCACCCTCGGTCTGCATCCTCTCTCTCAGGTCCATATCGCTTTCGCGCTCGTCAGCGTCGATCGTTCTCATCATTACTCTATCGTCCGGTTAGGTGCTCGTCCTAACGATCCTCCAGCCTCTCGCGGTTTCTGCTCATGCTCTCTTGTCACGCTTTAGTAGCCCACTAAACATCGCTGCACTTTTTATAGTTTCCGCAGCTGAGTAAAAAGTGTAACGATTGGCGCGGTCATTTTCTAATCTAAAGCTCCTGTTTAACCGGGAAGACGTAAACACGCAGTCGCGCATGCATATGTAGCGGCGGCGCGGGGTTGCGTGAAAGAGCAACGTGTAATCACCAATCGCTTCGACCTGCTTCGCGGCGTTCGCTACGGAGAAGGTACGGAGCTGTGGGACTAGCTAGGCTCACAGTGCGTGCTACCCACATACGCACACACATAACGCACCAACGCACGAACACACCACACACACACACACACATCACACACACACACAACCACCACAAAACCAGCACAAACACACAGCAGTCACACAGTGACACACACACACACACACACACACGCACGCACACGTACAGACGCATCTGCTTGCGCCGCCGTGAAGCAAGCTTAATCGAGAAAGCACATACGGCGATTGCAGCGTGACAACCTAACTGTGCGTCGTGGCAACGCCATGATTAACAACTTGAGATACTCGGCGTGGTGAAATTAATTTCGGCAAGCGGTGAGTGAGAACCGTGGACCCCGTGATGTGCTGGATGATTAGCATTATACCGTGATAGAAGGCAGCGAACGTCCGTGACGTGACGTGACGCATTGGAAATCGGCTAAAGCATGTTATTGTCTGATCTCCTGCTCCGCGCGCTGCTCATCTCCTCTCTCTCTCTCCTCTTTCTCTCTCTCCTCATCTATCAGCGGTTCTCTCTCCTCTCCTCTCGTTCGCTAGGTCTCTCTCTATTCCATCGTTCGCAGGATCTGTGAAGGGTTCGTCTCCGTCTCCGTCTCTCTGCTCGATCTCTCTCTCTGTCTGTCTGTCTCTGCCGCTGTCTGGCTCTTCTCTCTTCTCTCTCTCTCTCTTCTCTCCTCTCTCCTCTTCTCTCTCTCCTGCCCTTGCTCGCTCGTCACTCTTCTCTCTCTCTCTCTGTCTCTCTCTCTGATCTGTCTGTCTCTGGCCGCTGTCTCTCTTTCTCTCTCTCTCTCTCTTCCCTTCTCATCTCCTCTCTCTCCTTCTCTCTCTCTCTCTCTGTCTCTCTCGTCTCGTCTTCTCCTCTCTCTCTCTTCTCTTGCTCTCGCTCTCTCCTCTGCTCTCTCCTCTCTCTCTGCTCTCTCTCTCCTCTCGCTCTGTCGTCTCTCCCTATCTTCCGACTCTCTCGCGCAATCATCGCTTTGACTAATATATCGGATTCCTTCAGCTCAAAAATCGTCGTCGCTCGCCCGATATACGCGGGGGCAGCCTTTTATGTGGAGATAGTGGGTTGTTAAGCTGGGGACACACAGAGGCGTATTTCTTTTCGTATTTCTTGTCGGCCCGACGC
>NW_014577231.1:173711-179692 GCF_000485595.1 Priapulus caudatus
AGATGACCGGCGCATACCGCAACGAAATGCTATGGTCATTAAACAGCGCAGGCTGCTTAAAATGCATTGGGGGGGTCCGAAATAAGGCGTAAGATTGGGAAACTACGTCGGTGTGCGTTTTTGCGTAATTTTATGGTTAAATATTATTATTTAAAGTTAGCGTAGTATATTCGGGCACGCACCACAACGGTATCGAGCGCTGTGGCGGTTTCGCGTAAGAGCAAGAGGCCGCGAATTTCTTCTAGGAGCCGCTAGCTCTCACTAGCTAGGCTTGTTCTCGTGTGCTCTGGCGTCGCCCCGCGCTTTTCGCCGGCAATTCGTTTACGTTTATAAGCGACTACAGCCGTATGAGAGCGAAGGCGGCGGCGGGACTCGCCCGCTCTCCCCTCCCGCAGTGTCCCAGCTCCTCCTCGCCACGAACATCGTACGACTCGTTATTTGTCTGCGGGAGTTTGTTTATGATGTAAGTTGAGCAGCCGAGCTACGCGCTTGCTGTCGTTGGTTATAACGGCGGTATGTACGGTTTGGTTAGTATGGTCCGTCAGTTATATGGTATGGTGCTTGCGGCGTCTGCGAACGACAGACAGCGAAAGGCCAGACACAGCGTCGGGCGACATAGGCAGCCTGCGTTTCGCGATGATGCGATCGCTCATAATTGAGTTGGCGTCGAGCTTTCCTGCGGCGCCATTACGGTGACGTCATCAAACAGATGGGCGGCGGCGTTGCTTAGCGCTACGACCCTCTGACGGTCATCCCGCAGAGCGTGAAAACGAACGACTTGGCTACGTTCGGCGCCATTACGATGACGTCATCAATGCAGAGCGTCAAACGTCGTTGGCGCGGCACGACGCCATCTTACCTCTCATGAACCCCCCGCCGACTTGCAACATCGGGCGGTCCCCGCGACAGGCAAGGAGAGACTCGGCGCGAGGCTTCTACGCCATTATAAACTCGTTTTCGGGAGAAATCTGCCGCCACAGTCGGAGCAATGCACTTATGTGCAGTTTCTCCTTACGGGTACCACGTAAACGTCGGGAGCATGCCGCCCCGTCAACTCGCTAGCAGCTGTCAGACGATTCGAGGCGGTATGATGTTTATGGTTCGACGATTTTCAAAATTTTCTACAAGGTGCGATTTTTGAATTTGGGGGTGTTTGTCGCTGTCCGCCTTTGGTCAGTTCGTCTACCAAATATACTCCTGTGGGCAACAAATACGTACGTCATAATAACAGGTAGCGCACGAGAAGAGACTGTGGCCTGGAATCCACGGAGGCCCTCGTCTTATAGAAGGTTCCGGCGATTTTCATATTACCCACAATGCAAACGGTCCGCCGGCCATGGCGGATAACAGAAACGGCAGTTGCAGGCATAGTACAAGGTACATTGAGCACGCACTGTTCTGGGCTCATTTTATATTCGCCTATTAAGAAGAATGCATTCACAAGCCGTGACTCTCGACCTGCGGTGATTGTCAAACTGCAGTCAATCGTATCAGAGAGAGCCAGCACATCTTTTTAGGCTTGGCGCTGAGCGTGGATCACAACACAAGGTAAAGTGACAAGGAGACAGGCGGACCAGAGACGCTTGAGCATTTCGCAATGAAAAAGCAATGCTGAATAAACAGCGAAAATGTATTTACTACCAACTGTCTAATGTTTTCTCTACCTCTCTTTCGCCTAGAATTGCCGGATGAATTACTGTAAATGGCCGGTCAGATGATCCTGCTGGCTGCAACACACAGGTAGCAATCTGCCGCACGGCGCCCTGCCGCTACACATTTTACGGCGTATATAACATATATGCGCCGGCATCCAGTAGGCAGCTGTTTGAGTGGGGTGGTGATTTCTCTTGCACGGTGTAGCATACTCTACATAGAATAGGCACGCGAGGCATACCAATGTGAACAGCATTGCCCAAGCCCGGCTTTACAATTACAGTGTTGCTGACATGATGCCCTGTCCATATTCTCTCATCGTGACCCATGCACGATAGAGAGATGGTATACCATGCAGAGACTGGTAGTGGCATTAACACGTGGCTCGGTAACGTAGATGGGACTCTTCACATGTTCACTATGATAGGTGTATGACTGATACACCCAACGCGCAGAACAGTCGATCGTGGGGCATCGTAGGCTTTTGTGGTTCTGAAAGTTCCCTTGAGAGTATAAATGATCTCGGCTAGAATGTTAAGGTAGTCAATTCACACGAGATTCAAAATAAGTAGTGATGGGGCAACAAGCTGCACGTTGTGGGTCCGCTGCGTACAATTCTCGTTACGGGTGTCGATTGCGCCAATGCAACGAAATTTTTCTCGAGATAGCGGTGCTTTGGCTACGTTGTGGTAGTGAATAAAGTACTGTATCCATACTACGTACACTACAGCCAGTCGAACAAACCTGCATAGCAGCAAGCTATTAATAAAAAGCTGCATTGATAGCTCGAGTAGATGCATGTAAAATGCGTGAAATTTCTGAACTCTCACGATGTAAACAAACGTGCAAGTCATATGAACATAATATGGTCTTCGATCTGCTCAATCTAACGGAATCTGCCGACTTGTGTGCAGCCTGCATTGAATCTGCAGTAGCTAAAACCCAGCGTCTGATAAACTGTCTGTAAAACGGCTGTCTGCGTAAAATACCTATTTGCAATAATACACTATAAGCCAATGTTAAATCGTTGATTAATTGCTGCATAGGGGCACATTTACACGCGACACGTGTTCGCTCTTTTTTAACCGGTATGGCCGGCGGTACGGGATTGTAGGTAATATTGCTATTTTTTAGTGCGCAGGTCGCGGAACCCTGCTATTATTGTAAGAGTAGAATAATAATAGACTTCATGATCCATGTCCATGGTGCTACTACCGCTACAACACATGCACGCACGTCTTGCGTCACACACACCCACGAGTTGTGGTCAACACAACATACATCCACACATGCACACACACACACACAGCACACACCACACACACAGGTCGCGCGCAAACGCACACACGCACACATCAACACACACACACACACACACGCGCGCGCGCGGCGATATATTAACTTAAACGTTGGAGAGAGAGAGAAAACACGCAGTAAAACGGGGCATTTAATGTTACATATCGCACGGCCAGAATTGGTGTCTACATACGTACGGTGCTGAAAGGAAAATTATGTTCTAGTGTGACAACTATGTCGGGCATAATACGCGCATGCGCTACATTGTCAAACGCTTGCAAACGCAAATTATCCCCTTCTCTACCACGCATTGCATAGCTTAATTACGAAGTTGATAATATTGAGTAATTGTAATTAGTATAGTTATAGAGTTATTGTATGTATTGGTATTGTAAATCAGTGAATTATTATAAGTTTGATGGCTGGCGACACGCACAAGGTAGATGAACACCGCCTACGGGTGCGTATACTTGCACTCTATTTACTGCTATCTTCTAAATACCATATACCTCACGCTGGGCCGTTTCTATCTCATTAGGTTCTTATTTCTATCTCTGCCATTTATTGCTATGCTCAACTGCCCGCTTCTCTCCGATTCACTAGCCAGTCCTGCTTCTACTAATGTGCAGTTTGCTTTCTCTCCACACTTTGATATTTCTAGCGCTCTGCTCTACTCCCTCTATCTACTTCTTATTTCTCCTAGTTTACTTTTCTCTAACGCCCTCTCTCTCTCTCTGCCATCTGACGTCTCCCTCTCTCTCTCTCTGCTCTCTCTGCTCTCTCGTCTTCCCTCTCTCATCTCTCTTCTCTGCTCGGTCTCTCTCTCTCTTCTCGTGTCTCTCTCTCTCTTCTCTCTCTCGCTCTCGGATTCTCTCTCTCGCTCTCTCTCTCTCTCTCTCTCCTCTCTCTCTCTCTCTTCTCTCTCTTTCTCTCTCTCTGTTATTTACTCTTCTCTACTTCTCTCTCTACTTGCCTCTATTATTTACTCTTCTCTATATTTGCTTCTGTGGTTCTGAGTAGGGCTCTTACGAGCTCACAGGTGGTCGGAATTACTCACGGGTACTGCGGTACCAAGAGTTATGGGTTTCCGGTGAGAGAGCGTATAGCGGGGGCACACGTGGGCGTGGGGGCACGCACGTCGCTGCTGGCAAGGCCGCAGCGGGAGCGGGAATCATTTCCATTTTGCATTTCATGTGTAAGTTTGATCGACGTCGCTGCGCGTTGTGAGTGGCGTGAATGTGTGTTCGTGCGTGAATGTGTGTGTGTGTTGATGTGTGTGTGTGTTGTGTGTGTGTGCGTGCGTGCCGTGGTGTGTGTGCGCGCGTGCGTACGTGTGTTGTGTGCGTGCGCTATTAGTGACACTATGTGCTGCCGCCTGCCACTGTCGTGCCTGTATGTGCCGTGTGGGGGCGTGCGTTATATATTGTGTGGTGTGTGTGTGTGTGTGTGGTTGTGTGTGTGTGGCGTGCGTGCGTGCGTGTGCGTGTGTGTGCGTGCGTACGTGTGCGTGCGTGTGTGTGTGTGCGTGCGTGCGTGTGCGTGTGTGTGCGTGCGTACGTGTGCGTGCGTGTGTGTGTGTGCGTGCGTGCGTGTGCGTGCGTGTGCGTGCGTACGTGTGCGTGCGTGTGTGTGTGTGCGCGTGTACAGGTGAAAACGCAAGGTTATATATAGCGTGTCTGCGCGCAGCTTTCTACGGGGACAGAGATCCGGCAACTTTGTTTACACAGGTGATATATCCTAGGCCCCGCAATGTGAGGAGCACGTCAGCACCTATGACTGAATTTGATTTGTTGAGGGGATAAGATCAAGAGTAGATAATAACACAATGTGTAATTATCTACTCTTGGTAAGATTCATGCATCGCGAACAATCAATGCAGCGTGCAGCACAGAAGTCGTAAATTGGCTGAAACGCACTTCGAAGTGGTGGTGACACACACCTTCGTTTATTGTTGGTTTTGGGGGGTTTAGGCATAATAGGGTTAGCGTGCGCGTTAGCACGAACATATTTATAACATTGTAGGGATATGTTCGTGGTGTTAGGGTTAAGAGTACGGGGTAAGGGCTATGAGAAAAGCCGGATCTACTGTTACCGTTAGGGTCCCAGTTATAGTTAGGGTGCACGTCAAGGTTAGAATTCGGTGTGCGACCGCAATCCGTGTTAACTATGTTCTTACTATAACATATACTGACTATAACGTATGCACTTACTATATGTATATAACATATAACGAATAAGTGTATAACATATACTTACTATAACGTATACACTTGCTATATGTATAATTACGATGACATAATTATAGACTTATACTATAACATATACTTATTATAACGTATAATTATTATAATATATACACTTACTATTACATATGCACCTACTATGAGGTATACACTTAATATACCATATACACTAACTATAACCTGATATATACAGTAACTATAACCTTATATACAGTAACTATAACCGCGCGCGATAGTGGAATTCCTGTGAAACTTTGCGGGAAAGTAAAGGAATGTTTGCGTTACAACCGTTTTCGTCATTCTATACACTACACACATCACCTCGCGTGAATAGAGTGAATGGTGCGCGTGTTTTCACCTGTATTCTCACAAAAAACTACTCCGTGACGCTCTATAGTGAAAGAATATGTGTCCAACTACGGTGTCGCGTATATTTGCTCGCGAATAGTGAGCAAGACCCGTATTTACTCGCCTGTTCTTCATTTTTGCGCTTTATAATAGAGTTGCGAGGATTTCCTGCTTTCGCCTAACAACTGGTACACACGCACGCACGCAGGTAGGTAGGCAGGCAAGCAGGTACACACGCACGCACGCAGGTAGGTAGGCAGGCAAGCAGGTACACACGCACGCACGCAGGTAGGTAGGCAGGCAGGTACACACGCACACACGCAGGTAGGTAGGCAGGCAGGCAGGTACACACGCACGCACGCACGCAGGTAGGCAGGTACACACGCACGCAGGTAGGCAGGCAGGTAGGCAGGCAGGCAGGCAGGTACACACGCACGCACG
>NW_014577231.1:182007-193419 GCF_000485595.1 Priapulus caudatus
CTCTCTCTCTCTCTCTCTCTCTCTCTCTCTCTCTCTCTCTCTCTCTCTCTCTCTCTCTCTCTCTCTCTCTCTCTCTCTCTCTCTCTCTCTCTCTCTCTCTCTCTCCGAGAGAGAGAGAGAGAGAGAGAGAGAGAGAGAGAGAGATCTCTCCCTTCTTCCCTCTCTCCACATCGCTTTGGACTAATATATGGATTCTTCACTCAAAATCGTCGCTCGCCCGATATACGCGGGGGCAGCCTTTATGTGGAATAGTGGTTGTTAAGCTGGGGACACACGAGCGTATTTCTTCGCCCGATCGCGACGATTAATATCGCCAGCGAATTTATACGACCGATCATGAAGGGGCACACGTAGCGAATTTGAGAGCGTACGCGTACGCCACTCGACGGAATCACATGATCACATGATGATGCATCACATGATATCAACAACACGTCCGATTGGTTTAAAAAAATCGATCGCTCGACAAAATACGCCGGACACGAGCACACGAGCGAATTTGCAAGTAAATAATCGCCGGCGTAAATAATCGGCCGAAAATATCTAACATTTTTGATACGGGCGATTCGTACGGGCGTACGAAATCGGCGTCGACGTAAACGGGCACACGGGCGAATTTTTCGAGCGATTTTAAAATTCGCCGCGATCGGGCGATAAAATACGCTCGTGTGTCCCTACCTTTAGTTTCGCTGGCTGGACAAATGAGCCTTATCAGGTGGGCCGCCCTGCACTTAGCCGCTAAACTAAACCTCCGTCTGAGCGGGTTACGACCGCGTGCGTGCGTGCGTGCGTGCGTGCGTGCGGGGGACGGAGGAGGAGGTTAACACCTGTGGTAATAACACCCGCCTTTTGCACCCGTACGCAGCATGCACTCGCTCGCAAGGAGCTGAGAGCGCAAATATTGTGACGGACATTTTTCTTGTGTAGATTTACGACGTTACGCGCGCGTATCGTGTGTGATATAGATAGTATCAGGAGCTAATAATGACAGATCATTATCATTATTAGCTCCTGATAGTATCAGGTATCAGGATGTCATAATATAGTCTATATAGTAGTAGTCGATATTATGACACCCCTGATAGGTAGAGAGATTGTGTCTTATCGCATTGCGGTTATTTTCGTTCGCAGTCTAATAGCTGTTTATATATCAGGAGTAGATAATAGGGAATTCCCTATTATCTACTCCTGTTATATTATGTTGCTCATTTAAATTTGTATTTTGTACTTTGTAATTTTCCTTGAAAGATCTATCACAAAATCAAAATCAAATGTTTACTTGAAGTATATAAAAAAAAAATTATCGTATTATTCCACGATCTTTTGAGTTTTATACGGATCCATTTTTCTCTCACGCGTCAGCCGCACGAACACTACGCCATCTGGCGAGCATTCACCGTAACAGTAACAATCCTGCTCTCTCTCTCTCTCTCTCTCTCTCTAAAATTAAAAAGCAAGTTAAAGTATAAGTAAATAAGTAGAAGCAAAGCAAGTAGTAACAAAGTAAAGAAAAGTAAAAAGTAAATTTAAAAGGCAATAGTAAAGTAAAGTAAGCAAAGTAAAGTAAAGTAAAGGTAAAGATAAAGTACAAGTAATTAAGCAAAGTAAAAGTAAAGTAAAGCAAAAGTAAAGTAAAGGAAAAGTAAGCAAAGTAAAGAGTAAAATAAAGAAAAGTAAAGTAAAGGCAAAGCAAAGCAAAAGTAAAGTAAAGCAAAGTAAAGAAAAGTAAAGTAAAGCAAAGTAAAAGAAAAGTAAAAGTAAAGCAAAGTTAAAAGCAAAGCAAAGTAAAATAAAGTAAAGTAAAGTAAAAGTAAAGTAAAGTAAAGAAAAGTAAAGAAAAGGTAAAGTAAAAGTAAAGCAAAGTAAAGCAATAGCAAAGTAAAGTAAAGCAAGTAAAGTTAAAGCCAAAGTAATAGTATAAGTAAAGTAAAGTAAATTAAAGGCAATAGGAAAGCAAAAGTAAAAGTAAAGTAAAAGCGCAAAGTAAAATAAAGTAAAAAGTAAAGTAAAGTAAAGTAAAGTAAAGTAAAGTAAGTGTAAGATACTACGATTGCCTAGCGTTATATATGCAATCGTGTGTACGTTTCTTGACGCGCTGCTATACACCGCATGCTGCGCACACGATTTGTTTCTGTTCCTCGAGATGAAACTGAGCCGGATGTCTGTCTCTCAGCGATAGGTACGAGAGCGGGTTCCGTCGTTTTGTTTTACTACCGCATCTACGTGCGCTAGCTGTCGTATAGCTACACCTGATCAAGAGCGTATAAAGAATATACCTTATTTATACGCTCTTGACCTGATTGATTCACGTAGAAACGCTGCCGGAGAAAAAAAAACACCGCGGCTTCTGACAACGGAATATACCGCCCCCTGATCGTCTCTCTCTCTCTGACTCTCTTTCTCTCTGCTCTCTCTTGGTTCTCATCTTTTCCTCTCTCTCTCTCTCTCTCTCTCTCTTTCTCTATAATATAACTCATTATAGGGGGAGATTATAGATATTTATAATACAACTTTATAATATAAAGAGCATAGATTTAGAACGCATTTGTTATACGTAGCTAAGTGATACTAGAGTCCCTTTATATTGAAACCCGATATATCCTCTCTATATAAAGGGACTCTAGGTGATACTACCGCGGCGCCCCCTCTAGCGTCCGCTGACGGAAATCAGTAGCCGGTCGTCTGCTGCGCTGGCCGTCTGAATGTGATGGAGGGCGAGACCGAGCCTGGGGGCGAAATGCTGAGCGGGGTTAGGCTGGTGCAGGCTGCTCTCATTCAGAGCGTTAGAGAAGGACGGCGATGCACCGAGCCAGCTCGCAGCACTATATCAGCCACGTATCAGAAGAAGGCAGAGCGGGGGAGATAGAGAGAGATAGCGAGAGAGACAGAGAGAGAGAGCGAGAGAGGAAACCAGTTAAAGTATGAAGAAGAGCGGTGAATAATAAGAAGAAGCGGAATAAGTCGAAGACGAAGAAGAAGAAAAAAAAGAAGAAGAGGAAGAAGAAAATAAGAAGAAGAAGAAGAAGAAGAAGAACAGGAAGCCGCTTTTTGCCGGAGCGCATAGAAGACGCCCATGCACTACGCTCAGTACGCCACTTCAGATCATTGTAAAGATTATCTCTTTCGACATCGGCGTAAGAAAAAATTTACTGTGCGATTTTTTGACGCCCGGAGGTGCAAGCCAAGGAAGGAAAAAATCCCTACCGCGACGGAACAATAGACGATGAAAAAGTAGTGAGCGAGAGCGAGCGATAGAGAGAAAGAAAAGCAGATAAAGAGTGAGAGAGAGAGAGAGGGAGAGAAACAGAGAGAGAGAGAGAGAGAGGAGCAGACAGAGAGCGAGAGAGAACGAGAGAAAGAGAGAGAGTGAGTGAGTGAGTGAGAGAGATAAGAAGACAGAGAGCGAGAGAGAGATAGGAAGACAGATAGAGGAGTGGGAGAGAGAAAGAGAGAAGAGAGAAAGAGAGAGATGACGATGAGAGAGAGAGAAAAGAGAAAGAGAGAGAGAGAGAGAGGAGAGAGAGAGACGAGAGAGAGAGAAGAGAGAGAGAAAAGAGAAGACGAGAGAGAGAGAGTGAGGGAAGGGCGGAGAGAGAGAGAGAGAGCGAGAGAGAACGAGAGAAAGAGTGAGTGAGTGAGTGAGTGAGAGAGATAGGAAGACAGAGAGCGAGAGAGAGATAGGAAGACAGATTGAGAAAGAGTAGGGAAAGAGAAAAAGAGAAAGAGAGACCGGAAGAGAGAGAGAGAGAGGAAGAATGAGAGAAGAGAGAGAGAGAGAGAGAGGAAGAGAGAGAGAGAGAGAGAGAGAGCAAGAGAGAGAGAGAGAAGAGAGAGCAGAGAGAGAGGTAGAAGAAGAGAGGTAGAGAGACGAGAGAGAGAGAGAGAGAGAGAGAGAGAAGAGAGAGAGAGAGAGGAAAAGAGAGGAGAGAGAGAGAGTTGAGAACGCATGGCCGGCGTGCACGCGTGTTGTGGTGTCTGTGTGACGTGACGGATACAGAGCACCCGTGTGTAGCGTGGCCATACTGGGCGATGATCACGGCTAATGCTGGCAGCAGTCAACAATTCATGACAATTGCTAAAACGCTGGTCAGAGAGCGAGAGAGAGAAGAGATTGAGAGCGAGAAAGAAAGAAGATGAATAGATTAGATAGATAGAGTAGATAGATAGATAGATAGATAGATAGATAGATAGAGATAGATAGATAGATAGATAGAGAGAGAAGAGAGAAGAGAGAGATGAAGATGAGACCTAGAGATGAGAGAGAGAGTAGAGAGAGAAGAGAGATTAGAGAGAGAGAGAGGGAGAGAGAGGAGAGATAGAGAGAGAGAGAGAGAGAGAAGAGAGAGAGAGAGAGAGAGAGAGAGTTGTGGAGGCTGCTGTGTCTGGCACTAGGTGAACGCAGCAAGCTGGTAGGTAGCTGATTGCTCTCCGAAGGCACAGTCATTACAACAGCGACAGCAGTAGCAGCATCAACAAGCTGCTGCAACCGCAGCATTCAGTAGCAGCAGGGCGGTAACCCAGTAGGCAGTAAGAAAAGAAACAGTAGCAGATAGCGACAAGCAGCAGCAGCGGTAAGCAATGCAGTAACAGTACAGTAGTTCAGAGAAACAGTGGCGCAGTAGTCGCAGTAGCGACAGGCATGCAGCGGTGGTAAAAACAGTAATAAATCACTAGCAGAAGAAAGTGAAAGCAGTAGCAGCAGTAGCAACAGCAAGCACTTAGCAGCATTAGAGATAAACAGGCAGCAGCAGCCAGCCGAAAACAGAGAAACTCTCTCACGATACGAATAGACGATGCCAAATCATTTCAGATGCGCGATGATACGAGCGGTACGTGCGCCAATAATAATAGCATCCTAATCCACATCTTATATAACGAGTGAGCGGTACGTGGTGTGCACACGTAATATAATTATGTTAACGTATATAATTATACAGCCGGTGATGAGATCAGCAGAGGGGAGTGTCTAGCCACGCAAGCAGCAGCGGTGAGAGAGAGAAGAGAGAGAGAGAGAGAGAGAGAGAGAGAGAGAGAGAGAGAGAGAAATCGAGCGAGAGAGAGAGAGAGAGAGAGCGCGGGCGGCGAGAGAGAGAGAGAGAGAGGAGAGAGAGAGACGAGAGCGAGCAGACGGGGACGCCACGACCGTGACGTCTCGCATCGGCACTACCTCATCAAATCCGTCAGTGAGCGACGTCGTGTATCAGTATATACACACGCTGCGCGCTCAACGAGAAGACAATTAAGTTTCAACGGCCCCGACAGCAGCTGCTTAGCAGGAGATACTCGCACAGCCGAGAAGAACTCGTCGTCACCCGCGAAGAGGAGAGTAGACTAGCGACGGGGGCGAGGCGCGAGCGAATTGTTAGCTGTTGTGTGCAAGAAGTGAGAGGACAGGCGAGAAATATTGCCTGATTTACTGTTGTGTTTTTTGGCCCGTAATTTCCATCCCGTTGGATTTATCGGGGTTATTCCTACTGGATTCATTACTGAATTCCGCCCTGTTTTATTTCGATTACACCTGATTGATCTGGATACCTGAGATTTACTCTTTTGCCTAATTTTACCTGGATTTACCTGAATACATCAACCTGGATTTAATCGTGGGTTAGTGTCGCGTTAACGTGATACGTTTCGTCACCACGCGTCAGTGTAAGAGCAGCAGCAGGCAGCAGCGGCGTACGTTCCTCTGCTCCCCCCCCACCCCGCCTCCGCAGGCACAATACACGCGCGAGAACAGACGGCCGCTAGATCTCTGATACGAAGAAAGATAACAACATCCACCGAGAACGCGATATCCTCTCCTGAGTGGTCACGTGAGCGACCGGTTCCGCGCGACTACGTCATCGAAAGACGAGAAGGAGATAAAGGTGTCTCGATTGGCGTATAAGAGTTGGACCCGTGTAGTACGGGGGTCGCCACACACGGCACGTATAGGTGGCTGGTTAGTCAGTGCAACACACGCTCATACGTATGCGGACATTCACACTAGCTGACAAGCAGTTAGTAGCAGCAAGCAACACGCGCAGTAGCCCCAAGCTCGAGAGGCGAAGTGACGGAGTCCCCCACGCAAAATAATCCGCATAAGCGAAGTGAACGCTGGGTTTAAGATATAACCACTGACGTATAATCACGATCGAGCAACGCTTCATGCGCAACCATTTACGGTTAGAATAGGAAGCGATACGTCATCGGGCGCGCGAGCCCGGGGATGGCCAGTGAGTGTATAGAAACACGCCCGCATGTAATGAATTAACCAGGGACAATTGGCATCACTAGCTGATTGCAGTTCATGTAATAATAACGCTTATGCACGTCGTGTGGCTCGCATTGCCAGCGAACACCGGTACTCACGAGTCACGCGTGCATGTACGGAGCGAGCAGGCAAGCGGTTAGAAAGGCACAGTCGCGACAACAGGGGGGCGTGGATGTGCGGTGCGTCCGTGCGGTACAACATCCAACCTTTTTATCTTGCTTGACAAGAATAGCGAGAGAGAGAAGACGAGAGGAGGAAAAGAAAGAGAGCCGAAAAGCGGACGGGAGCGATAGATAAGATCGTTTGTGATCTCGCGTCGGATTTTCTAAAAACCCGAGTTTGCCGGAAGAATCGGAAATACGGTCGTAATCCGACTCGGCGAGTTTCACCAGGAATGAAATCCGGATTGAAAATCGGAAGCCGAGATTTCCGGATGCGCTGAACGGGAGATTCGCCGCATCGCGGATGTCGTCCGAGCTGAGCATGTCGCGCATGCGCGGCGCTGGAAGTGTCGCGAGACCATCTGTCACCGTTCTAATCACCAGTTGAACATGAAAGACGAAGTCGCATACTTCGATAGGCATACAGACAACGTTCATTGCACCAGGCGCTGGCAGGTGAGTGTACGTAACGGATGCGTGTAGTGTGTGTGTGTGTGTGGTGTGTGTGTGTGATGTGTGATGTGCGCGTGTGTGTGTGTGTGTTTGTGTCTGTGCGCGTGCGTGTGCGTGTGCGCGTGTACGTGTGTGTGTGTGTGCGTGCGTGCGTGCGTGCATGTGTGTTCTGAGTCGTACAGAAATTGGTCCATAAACAGAGTTGCGCTACGTGCGTAGATCGAATGCGAAGAAAATGCCTATAAATTTGTGCGTTGTGCGCGTGTGCCGTGTGGCGTGGCTCGGCGCCGTGGCGTGTGTGGCATGTGTGTGTGCGTGTAGGCGTGTGTGCATGTGTGTGTGTGTGTGTTGTGTGTGTGTGTGTGTGTGTTGTGTGTGTGTGTGTGTGTGCGTTGTGAGCGTGAAGTCGCTGTCGATGACGACGGCGGTATAGCTAACCGCGCGGTGTGTCTTCTCTGTACATGCAGCACTCTCTGTAAATATCAGCACTCTCTGTACAATGCAGCACTACCTGTACATGCAGCACTCTCTGTACATGCCATGCACTTCTCTGTACATGGCAGCACTCTTTGTACATGCAGCCACTCTCTGTACATGCAAAGCACTCCTCTGTACATGCAGCACTTCTCTGTACAATGCAGCACCTCTCTGTATAGTGCACACTCCTCCTGTACATGCAGCACTCCTGTACATGCAGCACTCTCTGTACATGCAAGCAACTTCTGCTTGTAAATGCAGGCACTCTCTGTACATGCAGCACTTCTCTGTACATGCACAGCACTCTCAATGTAGCATGCAGCACTCTCTGTACATGCAGCACTCTCTGTACATTGCAGCACTCTCCTGTAGCATGCAGGCACTTTCTGTACATGCAGCAACTCTCGTGTAGCATGCAGCACTCTCGGTACATGCAGTACTCCTGTAGCATGCAGCACTCTCCTGTACATGCACGCACTCCTCTGTATCATGTGCAGGCACTCTCTGTACATGCAGCCGCTCTCTGTACATTGCAAGCACTCTCTGTAACATGCAGCACTCGCTATGTACATGCAGCACTCTCTGTACATGCGCACTCTCTGTACATGCAGCACTACTCTGTACATGCAGCAACTCTCTGTAATAGCAGCACCTCTGTAACATGCAGCACTCTCTGTACATGCAGCACTCCGCTGTACATGCAAGCCTCTCTGTACATGGCAGCAACTCTCTGTAACATTGCAGCACTCTCTGTACATGCAGCACTCTCTGTACATGCCAGCACTCCTCTGGTACAGCAAGGCAGGCACCTCTGTACATGGCAGGCAACTCTCTGTACATGCAAGCACTCTCGTGTACATTCAGCACTCTCTGTCATCAGCACTCTACTGTACATGCAGCATCTCTGTAGCATGCAGGCATCTCTGTACATGCAGCACTCTCTGTACATGCCAGCACTCTCTGTACATGCAGCAACTCCTCATGTACATGCAAAGCAACTCTCCTGTAGCATGCAGCAGCTCTCTGTACATGCAGACTCTCTGTACATGCAGCACTCTCTGTACATGCAGCACTCCTCTGTACATGCAGCACTCTCTGTACATGCAGCACTCTCTGTACATGCAGCACTCTCTGTATCATGCAAGGCACTCTCTGTTACATGCAGCACATCTCTGTACATGCACACTCTCCTGTACATGCAGCACTCTCTGTACATGCAGCACTCTCTGTACATGCAGCACTCTCTGTACATGCAGCACTCTCTGTACATGCAGCACTCTCTGTACATGCACACTCTCTGTACATGGGCAGCACTCTCTGTACATGGCAGCACTACTCTGTACATTGCAGCACTCCTGTACATTCAAGCACTCTCTGTACATGCAGCACTCTCTGTACATGCAAGGCACTCCCCTGTACTCAGGCATCTCTGTACAATGCAGCACTCTCTGTACATGCAGGGCAACTCTCTGTACATGCAGCACTCTCTGTCATGCAGCAACTCTCTTACATGCAGGCACTTCTCTGTACAATGCAGCACGTCTCTGTACATGCAGGCACTCTCTGTATCATGTCAGCACTCTCTTGTACATGCAGCACTCTCTTGTACTTCAGAGCACTCTCTGGTACATCAGCACTCTCTGTACATGCAAGCACTCTCTGTACATGCAGCAGCTCCTCTGTATATGCAGGCACTCTCTGTACAATGGCAGCACTCTCCTGTACATGCAGGCACTCTCTGTACATGCAGCACTGCCTTCTGTACATGCCAGCACTCTCTGCTACATGCAGCAATCTCTCTGTACATGCAGCACTCCTCTGTACATGCACACTCTCTGTACACAGATCGCTCAGTGAGTGCTTTTTGCCGTTGGAAAGCGCGATGGGACCGGGCCCCTTAAAACAACGAAGACGGCCGTACGTAGGGCGTTGGAGGCCGCCTCTGCCTCTCTCTCTCTCCTCTCTTCCGCTCCTCTCTCTCTCTCTTTCTCTCCTCCTCTCCCTCTCTCTCTCTCTCTCTCTCACTTACTCTCTGCTCGCTCTCTTCATCTTCTCTCTTCCTCACATCTCCTCTCTCTTTCTGCTCTCCGTCCATCTTTGCTCTTTCTCGGCCCTCTTCTCATGTTTTTGCTCCTTCCTTTCAATTCGGTTTCTCTCAATTTCTCTCTCTTTCCGCTTTTTCATTCTCTCTCGTTCGACTCTCTCCCTCTTTCTCTTTCGACTCTTTCATCTCTCTTTTCCCTTCTCCTTCTCTCTCGGCATTCACATTCCTCTCTCTCACTCTCTATTTCGCTGTCTCTCTCGCAATTTTTGCTTCGCCTTCGTTTTTGCTCCGGCCGTTCTGAACTCCTCTGGGTTTTTTACTTCCCCCCCTCTTTCCCACTGGCCGCTCGCTCTCAACCTCAAACTCTCTCCTCTCTCGTCTCTGCTCTCTCTCTGCTGCTGTCCCACAATCTTTTTAATTTTTTCTCCCCTTCTTCTTCTCTCTTTCATCTTTCCTCCCACGTCTTCTCTCGCGCCTCCTCCGCCTTTTCATCTTCTCGTTTCTCCCCTAACGTACACTCTCCTCTCTCTCTCCCCTCTCGCCCGACGTCTCTCTTCCTCCCCCTCTGATCTCCTTCGCGCTCTCGTCTCCATCCCTTCCCCACTAATAGCATATGATGCATCTGCGGCTAAGCGCGCCGTAATACGCGGACCGCACAAGGTTAGAACGAGCTTTTCGAAAGTGATTTCTCTTCGGCGGATGAAAGGCGAGGCGGTGAAGGCAAAAGGGCAAAGGTGGGGCGCTCGCAGTCTTATTCACCACCAGGACATTCTTTCGCCAAGCACACAACCGAGATCATTCATCCGTGCTCGTACCCGACAAAGAGTTCAAGTCGAAATTGGACAATGGCCTGAGAGCCGGCGGCTTTGACCGAATGGCAGTCGAGTGAGCCCGCATCGTGCATGCGCTTTTCAGTTTTGCGCATTCGGCTGCGGCTGCGGCTGTGGTAGGATCGTTAAACCTTCTTTCGCACAGTGCGCTTTTAATGCCGTGAAAGCAAGCCGCTCTCTGCACTAGCTCCTCTTCCTTCCTTTCTTACACTACAACACATGCACACGCACACAGTGAACAGCGCGCGACACACACAGTGACACACACACACACGCACGCACGCCCACCACGCGACGGCACGCCACACACCACAAAACGCACACACAAACGCACGCAGCACGCACGACAGCAGACGCACAACGACGCAGTCACACACCTCACACACGCACACACACAGCACACGCACACGACCCGCACCACACATCCCAGAGCCACACACCACACTCAGGAGCGCACACACACACATCACACACACACACACACACACAAACACAATACATCACACACACATCACACACACACCCAACAAACACATGCACACACACACCACACACGCACATACACACATACAATAACACACATACAGACACGACACACACACACACTACACACACACCACACACACAACACACCACACCAGGAGTCCATCAGAGAGCGTGAGAAAGATAGAGATGGATAGAAATAGAAATAGAGAGAGCGTGGGAGAGCGATAGACAGCTCCAGAGAGAGATGTTTTGAGAGGATATCTTTCGTGAAGATTCTGTAACCATTCATATAACATACTTCACCGCATCCGTAGCTTCAGAGTGACGAATCCGCAGTCACTGCCAGTGAAACACGTTTCTGCAGGCAAAGCCCGCAACACTCGTAAGACCCGTATATTCGTATACTTCAGCTATTTGCTATACATGTCATGATGTCATCGGCTGCGCGCACATACAGGCCCCCTACATCGCTGCGGTACATTCAGTGAACGTTGTAGTGTGTCACACAAACATTTCTCTCACGCCGATTACGCTGCACACTTCAACTAAACGCAAAATCAATTAATTCTGTCAAAAGTCAACGATGGCTATACCAAGGTTCTGTCATAGAGCGATAGATGGCGTTCAGGGCTGCGGTTACGGTGTCAGAGTGGGCCAAAACACGCGCGTGACCGTGTGGTCGGCTTTGTCGATTGAGGCGACGCGACC
>NW_014577231.1:193444-198444 GCF_000485595.1 Priapulus caudatus
CTTGAGCGAGAGCGAGCGATGAGCATATGATGATGCAGAGAAGAGACGAGAAGAGAGAGACGACGAGAGAGAGGGAGAGATGAGGAGAGAGAGGAGAGGCAGAGAAGGGTGAGAAAGAGAGGTGGAAGAGCAGGGATATGAGAGAGGAGCAGAAAGAGAGATGATGAGGAAGAGAGAGAGCAGATGATGAGCGAGGAGAGAGGTCGCGAGAGAGAATCAGCGCAGAAGAGAGAGAGAGAGTAGAGAGATGAGAGGAGAGAAACGATGAGAGACGAGAGAGGGAGCCGAGAGGAGAGGACGAGAGAGAGAAAGGGAGAGAGGGAGAAAGAGACCGACGCACAGACGAACCTGTATCAGTGGCATACACATTAAACCTAGTCGCAGTCCACGCACGCATAGCACTTACAAACAGCCTATAAGACTCGGTCAATGAGAGTCTAGCAACGAATCTAGCACTAACGTGCATTACCTACATTGGCGCGCACTCCCAATCTAGCACGATCGTAGTAGACAAAAAGCCAGGGTCAGTTGTCAGCAAAAATATACGGTGGCGACAATGTGAACTGCACATATCCCTCCTTGAACTCCCGCTGCAGGTGTGTGGGGCGCGTACATGCACCTGTGCGACAATAGAACTCCGGCGTTCGCTCTTCACACTCAACCCCGGCTTCTAGAAGAAGAAAAAAAAACATTCGCCGTCACTGCACGCATGTAAAGAGTTCAGCGGACATTAGCTTCGTAACCCGCAGGTGTGTAACGAAATCGTGGACTCGAACTCACCTTCCTTCTCCCCCTCCCGACCGCTCTTCGACCCCCTCCTCCTACCTCCCCTCCCCCGCCGCCGACCCGCTCTCGACCCCTCCTCCTCATCCTTCCCCGACCGCCCTCTTCGACCCCCCTCCTCTTCTCTCATCCCCCCGACCGCTCTCCGACCCCTCCTGCCACCCTCCTCTCCCTCCCCCCCAGACCCCTCTCCGACCCCCTTCCTCCTCCTCACCTCTTCTCACCCGCCCTCCAATCGCTGCAAGAGGACCGCGAATGAATCTAGTCGACGCAGAGCCTTAGAAGGTCGCCGTCGGTGGAAAAAATTCCACCCCCTCGCGATGTAACCTCTCCGCCTATAGCTTAACCCACTTTAGAGCAACCACCGATGCTGCAGGGGCGGTCTATAGCCAGTGCCTATATATCTAGCTGCGTTAATACAGTAATTAATTAGCAGCCATATACCCGCCTACAACACCACCTAAATCTTTGCCTAAAATATAAACTTCTGTTAAGGGACACAGTTGAAGTCCTTTCTATCCGTTCTACCTTTATTTCTTCCCTTTATCACCATCTCCCTCATACTCTCTCCCTTCCCCCTCCCCCCTCTCTCTCTCTCTCTCTCTCCTCTCTCTCTCTCTTTCCTCTCTCTCTCTTCTCTCTCTCTCTCTCTCTCTCTCTCTCTTTTCCTCTCTCTCTCTCTCTCTCTCTCTCTCTCTCTCTCTCTCTCTCGCCATCCAGCGCCGCGCCTCTCTCTCTTCCTCTCCGTCTTTCCTTTATTTTCCCTCTCTTTCTTTTCGTCACTTCCCTTCTTTATACTCTCTCCCCCTCTCTCTAGCTCTCTCTCGCGCGCTCTCTCTCTCTTTCCGTTCTTCCTTTATTTCCCTCTCTTTCTTTCTCGTCACTTCCCTCATACTCTCTCCCCCTCTCTCTAGCTCTCTCTTTCGTTTTCTCTCTCTCTCTTTCTCTCTCTCTTCACTGCGCTATTCTCTCTTCTGCCTTGTCTCGGGTGTTAAAAACATCAAAGTTTTCCGACTGGGTCTCCCGCCCCGTTGGCAGGGGATTAAATCTTCGAGGAGCTGTTTTTAATCGTTCGGTTTAATAATACTATCGCCGTGAACGACTTGCGCCGGCTGCCCTGCCGTCTTCTGCTGCACTTCCTTATATCAGTGCATTCCTTCCGTCATCAGCCGTCAGGGACTGAGATGGCAGCAGGATAAGCCTTTTTTTAAGTTGCACACTCAGACACGGCGTCACAACCTTGGCAGGACCCACGATAGAAGAGCAGAGAGATAGAGCAATATAATTAGCGAGAGAGAGGCGGGAAAGAGAAAGAGAGGACAGACAGACGACAGACAGACAGAAGACAGACAGACAGACAGACAGACAGGACAGACAGACAGGGAGAGAAGATAGAGAGAGAGAGAGGACTGAATGAGATTTACTTTACTTTACTTTACTTTACTTTACTTTGCTTTACTTTACTTTACTTTACTTTGCTTTGCTTTGCTTTACTTTACTTTACTTTACTTTACTTTACTTTGCTTTACTTTACTTTGCTTTACTTTACTTGTGTGTATACACTACGTGACTACACACACTGTGATAATAAGGCCTTCAATGGCGTAACACGAGACGTAATGCGAGGTGGATGCGTAGCGGGGTGGTGGTGAGGGTGGTGGTGGGGATATTAGACAATGTCATCGCAGTTCTTTTACCACTAGAATTATTCGTTTATAAAACGTAATGGGCTCGAAAGATTTCGGTCGTCGTCATTTAAAGTAGAGCAATACCCCTATCTTCGTCCCCCCATCGTATAAACTATAACAATATAATAATAATTATTATTATTATTCGTCCTTCAGGACGACCCTAATTTTTCATAGGTGTTTTGGTTGCGCATGTAGTAGGAGACACAGGTCGCTACTCCATATGTTTTCGCAGTTTTTCCATCAAATTTCGTTTTTCCACACTCTATCTCTTTTTGCTGAATGCTGAAGCAGAGAAGCAGTGTGTACCATTTTTCAAGTCTGGTATGACTCGGCCGGGAGTTGAACCCACTTCCGCATGCGAGGCGAGCCCTCTACCATTGAGCCATCGCGGCGGTATTAAATTATAACAAAAAGTGAGGAAAATAAAAAGTGAGTTATAAAAAGTGAGTTTTTTTATCATCCACTTAGAACTTTACTACCGTCTCAGCTTGATAACTTGCTAGCCATAAAGATGTGGCGCGCTACGTCAATGGGTATAATGGGAGCGGCGTTACGTCCCGTACTCCTGCGCGTACTTCCTCCATCGCACACAATCGGCTATAAAGTTGCTGTCGGTAGTTGATAAGCGCATCTCAATGATTTCTATCGTGTTTGTTTGCTGCAAAAAAAGCATTCCTCTCGCGCTCATAATAACTAACTATATATATTTATACCAGGTCGTATAAACAGTTACAAGTGCTACGTAACAGTTGTAAACGGTTGGTATCGGGAGCACGTAATAAACGTGGAGATATCTTAGGTCCGTCTATCACCTATCCCCACCACGTGCACCCACTGTGTTTTCCGCAGCACGTATCGCCGATGTTTGTTTTACGCAACATTTCGGCGTAGATTTCTACTCGGGAATGTTAATTACCTTGACGATAGGTGCGAATGATTGAGCGCGGCCCCGTCTAATGGAAGAACAAAACAGTACCCGTTCGTCTGCCGGCACGCCGTAACCGCCGCAGTAAAACAATGAACTTCAGGCAAAACCGCACATCGGTATGCTTTGTTTGCGCTGTGCATACCTCTCCATAAGGTAAATAACCCCGAAGCTAGCTGCACACACAGTTGAACCATAATTATACGTGTTGTCGTCGAGCCACGCGCTCACGAGGGAACATGGTTACGTTAATTGTCCATTGTTGCGCAGTTTATTTTTTATTTCATGCTCGGTGTAATGCTAAAGGGTGATATATAGTTCTGCGTTGTGATATTTTCTTGCTGGTTGCTGTAGTTGTTACGCTAAGACGACGTATATGTATCTGGGTCGTTTATTCTCGTTGGTTTTGTTCGTTGGCCGTGTATGTGTGTGTATAACGTACACGAGAAGATGGTTGTGCATAATTCTCTCTGTCTCACACGCCGCACTGCCTTCCTGTCTCTGGCGGGCTTTGATTCAAGGCAGCGACAGGTTCTTTGTACGTGTGACTATTATCCATTCAAGGTTGCCAATAATCCTCTCGTGCCGAGCTTATGGATGTAAATGCATTATCTCATTAGCATAAACTCCTCTCGTGTTTTACTCATAATCTTCGACTGTTCGTGTGTATCTGATAGATAACAAAACACAGTATTATGAAAGCTACTCTTCGTGCGTCTATTTCACTCTAATCAAACACAATACACACTCTACGAAACTACACAGATATCTACATACACACAGAATCGTAACCGAATATCAGTAACTTCGTACCGTGAGACGTGGATCGCGAAGTAGCTCGGCAGAGGTGAAGGTGGAAGGTGGAAGGGGAGGTAGGAGGGGCAGGTGGCACGGGAGAGTATAGAAGGAATAGGATCAGGAGCGGGAGAAAACTTGGACCGTGCTGCGGAAGGGACGAGAGCCGAGTCCCCATACCTGAGGACTAACCATCGCAGATCTGCCCTCGAGTCATTAGTGTTCTCGGATGCTAAAGGGCGTGGTGTATAGTGATTACCTGCGGCGTTCTATTATTATTTATCACTTGGAGCGATGAGGTGTGTTGTTTTATGGTGATTGCTTATTTGGGGCGGCTAGGGAGCGTGCGCTATCCTACACTGATCTATATCCGTATTTACGTAATATCGCTACACGAAATATATGCGTGTACACGATATATTTACACCTTATGAATTACTGCTCTGATTCTATTTACATACCTTTAGCTTATTCGATTTCAATAAGACATTATTTTCGTGGTTTAAGCTCATTAAATCTAGGTTTACTACGTAGGAAGCCTCTATAGAGCTGCCTATAGAGCGGTCTATAGAGCGGTCTATAGAGCGGTCTTCTCACGCCAAAAATATCGCTGACCATCTCTGTGTGTCGCTGCATTGACAATGCATCTTCTAATAGAGAGGAAGGATGACAGAGAGCAAGGAATCGGTAGGTGGTCTACATATTTCTGCGTGTGTACGCCTGTAAACCTGGGAGTTATTAATTAGTAGGTAGTAGGTAGTAGTAGGTAGTTCGTTCAGCTATTAGGGAGTTAGAATTAGGTTATG